>NC_059221.1:41108751-41198751 GCF_020615455.1 Coregonus clupeaformis
TGATAAATTTTATTTCCATTGATAATTTTTGTGTGATTTTGTTGTCAGCACATTCAACTATGTAAAGAAAAAAGTATTTAATAAGATAATGTCATTCATTCAGATCTAGGATGTGTTATTTTAGTGTTCCCTTTATTTTTTTGAGCAGTGTATATTTTAAACCCAAAGAAACAGTGAGATGATCTCCTGTGACTCACCCTCTTTCCACCAGGAACGAATCTCTCCACACCTTCCCCTTCTTGTTCACCTGGAACCTGACAATCAGGAGCGATAAAGACAGATCCATCAGCCATCTCCTTCATTGACTAGGTGTGACAGTCAGAACACCATGTAACGCTTGAGGAAATAATAATTCCTACACTCCATAGGGCAACAGCCTCCAGTGATGATAAAATGTTGGGAGGGAGATAAAAAACAGCCATGGGTCAGTCTGAGAGGAAAACAATCGATAGCACACTTCAGGTGTTCTTTTGGTTGAGGACAGGAAAAAGGAAAGTGATCGAACGTAGAAGAAAATAAAGTGGAATAAATTGGTCTCTTCCCTGAGTGCTCTGACCTTCTCCTGGCCTGGTGCTCAGATCTTAGTTATTGATCCATCGGCCCACAACGCTGCTCCCTCTCTCCTCCACCCTCAACCTTTCTCTCTCCCTCTCTCCTTTTCCCAGCACAGCTCTGCTCTCCTCCATCCCACCCCATCCCTTGACCTCCTCTCTTCCCCACACCCCCACATCATGCCAGCCAGCTAGCCTCCCCTGCCTGCGAAACAATTTCACAGCCATCTCTCTCTAATTACAGCTGCAGGGCTGGGAAAGAGAAGAGAATCCCCCAACACACCACACACATTTACCCCCCTCCATCCCTACTTTCATTCTCCTGTGGTGAAAGCTCTTCCTTCACTCAGTGGCATTGGCAGGCAGGCCAGCTCCTGGAGTTATTACCTCAGTTCCCCGTTGACATGTCTTCGAGGGATGGAGAAGGAGTTTTTATTTTTTTATATCTTTCTTTTTTTTCGTTAACGAAAGCAATATCCAGGCTGGGCAGGAGGAAGAGGTGTCGCTGGGATGTGGATGTGAACTCAACGGATGCCATGGTAACCTGGAAGGCCGAGCCAGGTCCAAAAATCGGTGCGGTGCCACAGTTTTGAGGAAAACTCATTGGTCAAACCCAGGTGTTAGATTGGGCTCTTTTGCAGTGATTTTACCAGAGAAGAGCAGGAACCCTGAGGGAACTAAAACCTGTCAGTGGCCTGTGCCAATGTACAACTCATATTCAATAGAATCACCTAGAGCAGGGGTATTAAAATCTTACCCTACGAGGTCCGGATCCTGCATGGTTTTCTGTTCTACCTGATAATTTCTTGCACCCACCTGTTGTCCTAAATCAGTGCCTGATTAGAGGGGAACAATGAAAAAAGCAGTGGAACTGGCTTCCAGGTCCAGAGTTGAATTTAAGGGACCTAGAGGATATACAGCTACTTCTGTCAGTGATCTACAGTGCCTTGCAAATGTATTCATCCCCCTTGGCGTTTTTCCTATTTTGTTGCATTACAACCTGTAATTTAAATGGATTTTTATTTGGATTTCATGTAATGGACAAACACAAAATAGTCCAAATTGGTGAAGTGAAATGAAAAAAAATACAAATAACGGTAAAGAGGTGCGTGCATATGTATTCACCCCCTTTGCTATGAAGCCCCTAAATAAGATCTGGTGCAACCAGTTATCGTCAGAAGTCACATAATTAGTTAAATAAAGTCCACCTGTGTGCAATCTAAGTGTCACATGATCTCAGTATATAGTATTTGATCCCCTGCTGATTTTGTACGTTTGCCCACTGACAAAGAAATGATCAGTCTATAATTTTAATGGTAGGTTTATTTGAACAGTGAGAGACAGAATAACAACAAAAAAATCCAGAAAAACTCATGTCAAAAATGTTGTTTAATTAGGGAAATAAGTTTTTTGACCCCCTCTCAATCAGAAAGATTTCTGGCTCCCAGGTGTCTTTTATACAGGTAATGAGCTGAGATTAGGAGCACACTCTTAAAGGGAGTGCTCCTAATCTCAGCTTGTTACCTGTATAAAAGACACCTGTCCACAGAAGCAATCAATCAATCAGATTCCAAACTCTCCACCATGGCCAAGACCAAAGAGCTCTCCAAGGATGTCAGGGACAAGATTGTAGACCTATACAAGGCTGGAATGGGCTACAAGACCATGGCCAAGCAGCTTGGTGAGAAGGTGACAAAAGTTGGTGCGATTATTCGCAAATGGAAGAAACACAAAATAACTGTCAATCTCCATGCAAGATCTCACCTCGTGGAGTTGCAATGATCATGAGAATGGTGAGGAATCAGCCCAGAACTACACGGGAGGATCTTGTCAATGATCTCAAGGCAGCTGGGACCATAGTCACCAAGAAAACAATTGGTAACACACTACGCCGTGAAGGACTGAAATCCTGCAGCGCCCGCAAGGTCCCCCTGCTCAAGAAAGCACATATACAGGCCCGTCTGAAGTTTGCCAATGAACATCTGAATGATTCAGAGGAGAACTGGGTGAAAGTGTTGTGGTCAGATGAGACCAAAATCGAGCTCTTTGGCATCAACTCAACTCGCCGTGTTTGGAGGAGGAGGAATGCTGCCTATGACCCCAAGAACACCATCCCCACCGTCAAACATGGAGGTGGAAACATTATGCTTTGGGGGTGTTTTTCTGCTAAGGGGACAGGACAACTTCACCGCATCCAAAGGAGTGGCTCAAGAAGAAGCACATTAAGGTCCTGGAGTGGCCTAGCCAGTCTCCAGACCATAATCCCATAGAAAATCTGTGGATTTTAATGACTTGGAGAAGATCTGCAAAGAGGAGTGGAACACAATCTCTCCTGAGATGTGTGCAAACCTGGTGGCCAACTACAAGAAACGTCTGACCTCTGTGATTGCCAACAAGGGTTTTGCCACCAAGTACTAAGTAATTTTTTGCAGAGGGGTCAAATACTTATTTCCCTCATTAAAATGCAAATCAATTTATAACATTTTTGACATGCGTTTTTCTGGATTCTTTTGTTGTTATTCTGTCTCTCACTGTTCAAATAAACCTACCATTAAAATTATAGACTGATCATGTCTTTGTCAGTGGGCAAACGTACAAAATCAGCAGGGGACCAAATACTTTTTTCCCTCACTGTATATATATACACCTGTTCTGAAAGGCTCCAGAGTCTGCAACACCATTAAGCAAGGGGCACCACCAAGCAAGCGGCACCATGTAGACCAAGGAGCTCTCCAAACAGGTCAGGGACAAAGTTGTGGAGAAGTACATATCAGGGTTGGGTTATAAAAAAATATCCGAAACCTTGAACATCCCACGGAGCACCATTAAATCCATTATTAAAAAAATTGAAAGAATATGGCACCACAACAAACCTGCCAAGAGAGGGCCACCTACCAAAACTCACGGACCAGGCAAGGAGGGCATTAATCAGAGAGACAACAAAGAGACCAATGAATGTGAATAGTTATCCACGCTCAAGTTTTCAGTTTTTTTTGTCTTATTTCTTGTTTGTTTCACGATAAAAACTATTTTGCATCTTCAAAGTGGTAGGCATGTTGTGTAATTCCAATGATACAAACCCCCCCAAAAATCTATTTTAATTCCAGGTTGTAAGGCAACAAAATAGGAAAAATGCCAAGGGGGGTGAACACTTTCGCAAGCCACTGTATTGCCTGCCAACATACAGAATACACATATCATACTGTATGAGTATAAAATAGTTATGGACAGGATGTTTCCCTTTTTGCTCCATACCTGTTGACTGGCCTCTCTATGTCCAGCAGTTTGAGGATGGACTTGCCGTCCATGTCCGGCGGGACGTCCATGCCAGCGATGTCCAGGATGGTGGGCGCCAGGTCAATGTTTAGCACCATGTGAGGGTTGCTATGGAGACGCAGTGAGAGATAAGGGGACAAGGTTATTACGGAGCACGGTCAGATGGTATCTGGTTGGTTAACGTCAGCTGATGAGAGAGAGTGGGATGGAGAGAGAGAGAGAGCGAGAGATGGAGAGACCGAGAAACAGGGAGAGAGAGAGCGAGAGAGCGAGAGAGAGAGAGAGAGAGAGAGAGAGAGAGAGAGAGAGAGAGAGAGAGAGAGCGCATGATGGAGAGAGAGAGGGAGAGCGAGAGATGGAGAGACCGAGAAACAGAGAGCGATGGAGAGAGAAAACGAGAGAGAGAGAGAGAGGAGAGAGCGAGAGAGAGAGATGAGAGAGAGACAGAGAGAGTGAGAGAGAGAGAGAGACAGAGAGAGTGAGAGAGAGAGAGACAGAGAGAGAGAGAGAGAGACAGAGAGAGAGAGAGAGAGAGAGAGAGAGAGAGAGAGAGAGAGAGAGAGAGAGAGAGAGAGAGAGAGAGAGAGAGAGAGAGAGAGAGAGAGAGAGAGAGAGAGAGTAGAGGGGGCAGGTGACAGATCATTATCATGTGAAGCTGACAAATGACTGCTCCAGAGATCTAGAGTCCAGACAGAAGAGAAGATGAGGACCTTCAGGACAGAGAGAGGGGAACAAGGGAGGTATTCAACCCTTAGGCTCTGTAGGCCATTTGTCCAGTCATATCAACCATACACCTGATTCCCTTCACCATCCCTCCTTCACTACAAAAGTATATCCCCCATCTTAGATGGTGGGCGCCAGGTCAATGTTTAGCACCATGTGAGGGTTGCTATGGAGACGCAGTGAGAGATAAGGGGACAAGGTTATTACGGAGCACGGTCAGATGGTATCTGGTTGGTTAACGTCAGCTGATGAGAGAGAGTGGGATGGAGAGAGAGAGCGAGCGAGAGATGGAGAGACCGAGAAACAGGGAGAGAGAGAGCGAGAGAGCGAGAGAGAGAGAGAGAGAGAGAGAGAGAGAGAGAGAGAGAGAGAGAGAGAGCGCGCATGATGGAGAGAGAGAGGGAGAGCGAGAGATGGAGAGACCGAGAAAGCAGAGAGCGATGGAGAGAGAGACAGAGAGAGAGAGAGAGAGAGAGAGAGAGAGAGAGAGAGAGAGAGAGAGAGAGAGAGAGAGAGAGAGAGAGAGAGAGAGAGAGAGAGAGAGAGAGAGAGAGAGTAGAGGGGGCAGGTGACAGATCATTATCATGTGAAGCTGACAAATGACTGCTCCAGAGATCTAGAGTCCAGACAGAAGAGAAGATGAGGACCTTCAGGACAGAGAGGGGAACAAGGGAGGTATTCAACCCTTAGGCTCTGTAGGCCATTTGTCCAGTCATATCAACCATACACCTGATTCCCTTCACCATCCCTCCTTCACTACAAAAGTATATCCCCCATCTTAGGCTCCCTCCTTTCACTCACTCTATTCCCTCCTCCCTACTAAGCTAACACATATTTCACCCCTTATTTCTGTTGAAACAAAACTACGTCCATACTTCCATTCGTTTGTATGGGTTACCTTCAGACGAGTCCTGTGACAGCCGTGGGGGTCGTAGAGCAAAACACCATCGTGTTCGTGAGTCTCCCCTGTCCATAGAGTGTAGTTTGCAGGCCAAACCGTTTGGACGCTACAGATGTTTTTGTGAGAAGAACGATTTTCTCATGGTCTGACAAACACCGCTCTAGCTCGGTCACCTTCCACCGCAGATGCGGAAGGCTGACATAGGTGGATGAGATGGATTGAGACACAGCCCATGCAAAAAATATCTGTAGTTTAAACTGACGGATTTTTATGGGGATTTTTAAATTATGTTTCTTAGATTGATGAGTCAATAGATTCTTAAGGATTTTAATCTTCTTCCCCTTGTTGTTAAGTCAGTCGTTTTTCACAATCTCATGATCTCCCCGTGAAATGGCTTTCACTGTCGTAGTCTGCTTTTCCAGGGAACAGAGTGCAGAGACACACCAAGGAAGTGGTTAACAACAGTAATGTTATTCAATCCAAACCCTTGGGAGGGAGGAAGGGGAGGAGAGAAGAGGAAATGGGAGAGGAAGGAGAGCCAGAGAATTGGGAAGAGATGGGTCCAGGTTGAGGTGGGGTGATGAAACTGGCTGAGGAGTGATGACACAGAGCTGGAGCAAAGAGGGATATGGAGGGTCTGAGTGATCTGTCCCCTGGAGCTAGAGTGTGCGGCTTTCCTTTTCTTTTTCAAGTGTTTTACGCCGTCAGCCAGCACCTCGCCTAAATAGGTGTGCGTTTCTTTCGCCTTTACCGGACACTGAATAATAACATCTGCATAGTAAATAGTAACTTACTTATTATTATTGTTGTTGCTATTATTGTCATTACCATTATTATTGTTGTTCAAATAAAAAAAATACTAAAAATACTAATGGGCGAAGGAGCAATGGCTCCTCTCGCAGCCAAATATGTATTTGCCTGCCATAGCCTGAGGGACACTGAATAATTAGCCATTCTTGTGATTTTGCTATTAATTGTAAATGTTGTGGGCCAAGTATCTATGATCATATGCTATCCATGTGCGTTTCTTTCGCCTTTATCTTAATCTGTTACCCAGTAAACACCCTACCGACAAAAAGCTCTAAAATGATGCCGAATGATAATTATTTTCCTGACACTGGTCAAAGACCCAAACAAGACATCTTTGAATATAGCCAAAGGGAACGTGATAACATAATTATATCAGAGTCCCTTTTTGACATGCCGGGGGGTAAATTCTGACCTCTCGAAATAACTGTTAAACTTATCTAAGCGCCAGACGAGAATGCATCTACATATAGTCACACTTAGTGATTGCGTCAAGGCGTTATTCCACGGGGACTCAGGTGGCAAAAAGAACCATAATTGGGACAGCGCACAGATTATTTCTGTGAGCGCTGGTGTGCCATCCTGAACAAATGCTCTATTGATTTAATGACATTAATTGTTGACCAGTTGAAAAATGATTTTATTGAAATAAATACCACGATTGAAGAGAAACGCACAGCTCTGCAAAGAGCTGTTAATGATGATGGCATATTCAATGAATTGATGACAACTAACCAAGCGCTCCAGGACAAGTTGTCTATATAATTAAAGGAGCTTGTTGGTGCTGTCATCTTCAGGACAGGAATACCGGCTTACTTAACGGAGGAATAAACACACATGTTCATCGTTGGTGTTTCAACCAGAACGCGGGAAAATGCCCATTCTTTATTTTCGCACATGCGCAGTTGTACATCTCTCATAGGGCATAACTGTACCAGTGTAAGAACACAATTTATAACATATTAGTCTATATGTTAACACCCCCACTTGCTCTTATACTGTACAAGTCGTATTCAACCTAACTATCAACACATTTAGCTTACAGTTATACATCTCACAAATGTCAGTTTACATTCCAAACATATAACCCAAGAATTTTTCATTTTTGAACTTCGTTACAGGTTTAGTCAAAACATCTGCAACCATGTCTGCCGTTGGACAATATTCAATACTTATTTTGCCATCACTGAGTGCAGATCGAATTAAATGATATCTGATGTCAACATGTTTACATCTCTGACGACATACTGGGTTCTTTGACAGAGCAATTGCACCTTGGTTATCTTCAAAGATTGTTACTGGTGCATATTGGCACTCACTATCCATCTGGCCCAATAACTGTACAAGGTACAAACTTTCTTGTGTAGTAGCAGCCAGTGCCATGTACTCTGCTTCACATGTAGATAAAGCTACTGTTGGCTGCTTCTTAGACCTCCATGAAATAACAGGTCCACATTTAGTTAAACTAAAACAATACCCTGTTATGCTTCGTCTGTCACTTTGATCTGCTGCCCAATCAGCATCACTATATGCTACGAGGTTGAGTTTTTCCACCCCCCTTTTTGTAACACAACTCCTGATTCATTGTCCCCTTCAAGTACCTCAACACATGTTTAGCTGTTATCCAGTGTTGCTCTTTTGGTTCTGATAGGTATTGTGACAGCTTGCTTACAATCCAACTGATATCCGGTCTTGTACATGTCATAACATATATCAAGCTGCCTATCACTTCACGATACCTTTTTGAATCAATAGGTTCACCATCACCATCAAAGTTTGTTTTTTTGTTCACATGGTGTTGACCTTGTTTTACAGTCTGACATACCAAACCTTTCCAGTATCTTGGTTATGTACCTTGTTTGGCTCATCTTTATTTTCCCTTCACTTTGTGTAAAATCAATGCCTAGGAAATGTCCAAGCCTCCCAAGATCTTTCATCTTAAATTTTTCACTTAACATTTCTTTTACACTTGTGAGTGAGTCACTATCACTAGCAGCGATAATTAGATCATCGACCCAAATTATCAAAATGATCTTTTCTGTTGCAGTTTGTTTGTTGTAAACACAGTGATCAGCTGGGTTCTGTGTAAAACCATTTTCACTAAGGTGATCATGCAACATTATGTTCCAGTTCCTTCCTGACTGTTTCAGGCCGTACAGTGACTTGTTCAGTTTGCAGACTAGTTGCTCACCTGTATCTGACCTGACTTCAAAACCCTCTGGTTGCTCCATGTACACTTCACAGTCAATAGGAGCATGTAGATATGCTGTTTTGACATCCATCTGATGTAACTCTAAGTCATACTGAGCTGCTAGCTGCATCAAACAACGTACTGATGTCATATTTGCAGTTGGAGAAAAAGTCTCCTTATAGTCTATTCCTGCCACTTGACTATATCCCTTTGCAACATATCTTGCCTTGTATGTCTCAGTCTCATCTGAATTGTTTTTGACCGCATAGACCCACCTGCCCCCCACTGCATTTTTACCCTCTGGCAGTGTGGTCAATGTGAATGTATCATTTTCCCTAAGGGAATCCATCTCCTCCTTCATAGCAGTAGCCCAAATCTCTGATTTTGGTGAAATCATTGCTTCTTTGAAGGTTTGTGGTGCATTGCACATTACTCTGTAGCAGTAGTCAACACTAGGTGGTATCTGGTCATCACACTTCACTTTACACTCATAGTCTTTTAAGTACTGGGGCTTCTTCCTCTCTCTGTCTGGATAGCGTGGACTCTGACTATCTGAAGTCTCCATTTGCACATCTTGTGTCTCTTCGGAATTTTGATCTGCCATCTTGGCTTTTGGCATGGGGGATTGAAATCTCTCCCCATGAAGATCATCACTCATTTCCAAATCTGTCTGAGTTTGGCGTTCGACTACACCTTTTGTAACGAACTTGACTAATCTGTTTTTAAGAACTTTTCCAGTGTCTGTGTAGTAGACTAGGTATGCTGGACTATTTTTATCATACCCGACAAAAATACCCTTTTCACATCTTGAGTCCAACTTTTTCTTGTTCTGTCTGTATGCATAGCAAACAGATCCAAATTACATTTACATTACATTTACATTTTAGTCATTTAGCAGACGCTCTTATCCAGAGCGACTTACAGGAGCAATTAGGGTTAAGTGCCTCGCTCAAGGGCACATTAACGTCATTTAGCAGACGCTCTTATCCAGAGCGACTCACAAATTGGTGCGTTCACCCTATAGCCAGTGGGATAACCACTTTACAATTTGGGGGGGTAGAAGGATTACTTTATCCTATCCCAGGTATTCCTTAAAGAGGTGGGGTTTCAAATGTCTCCGGAAGGTGGTGAATGACTCCGCTGTCCTGGCGTCGTGAGGGAGCTTGTTCCACCATTGGGGTGCCAGAGCAGCGAACAGTTTTGACTGGGCTGAGCGGGAACTATGCTTCCGCAGAGGAAGGGGAGCCAGCAGGCCAGAGGTGGATGAACGCAATGCCCTCGTTTGGGTGTAGGGACTGATCAGAGCCCGAAGGTACAGAGGTGCCGTTCCCCTCACTGCTCCATAGGCAAGCACCATGGTCTTGTAGCGGATGCGAGCTTCAACTGGAAGCCAGTGGAGTGTGCGGAGGAGGGGGGTGACGTGAGAGAACTTGGGAAGGTTGAACACCAGACGGGCTGCGGCATTCTGGATGAGTTGTAGGGGTTTAATGGCACAGGCAGGGAGGCCAGCCAACAGCGAGTTGCAGTAGTCCAGACGGGGAGATGACAAGTGCCTGGATTAGGACCTGTGCCGCTTCCTGTGTAAGGCAGGGTCGTACTCTCCGGATGTTGTAGAGCATGAACCTGCAGGAGCGGGTCACCGCCTTGATGTTGGCGGAGAACGACAGGGTGTTGTCCAGGGTCACGCCTAGGCTCTTCGCACTCTGGGAGGAGGACACAGCGGAGTTGTCAACCGTGATGGCGAGATCATGGAACGGGCAGTCCTTCCCCGGGAGGAAGAGCAGCTCCGTCTTGCCAGGGTTCAGCTTGAGGTGGTGATCCGTCATCCATACTGATATGTCTGCCAGACATGCAGAGATGCGATTCGCCACCTGGTTATCAGAAGGGGGAAAGGAGAAGATTAGTTGTGTATCGTCAGCGTAGCAATGATAGGAGAGGCCATGTGAGGATATGACAGAGCCAAGTGACTTGGTGTATAGGGGAGAAAAGGAGAGGGCCTAGAACTGAGCCCTGGGGGACACCAGTGGTGAGAGCACGTGGTGCGGAGACAGCTTCTCGCCACGCCACTTGGTAGGAGCGACCGGTCAGGTAGGACGCAATCCAGGAGTGAGCCGCGCCGGAGATGCCCAGCTCGGAGAGGGTGGAGAGGAGGATCTGATGGTTCACAGTATCAAAGGCAGCAGACAGGTCTAGAAGGACAAGAGCAGAGGAGAGAGAGTTAGCTTTCTAAATTCTTTCATCTTTGAAAGATCAGGCTTTCTCCCAGTAAACATGTAGTGTGGAGTCTGTCCTACACGCTTATTGTAACACCTATTGCGAATTACTGCAGCAGTCATTACAGCATATGTCCACAATTTCTTTGGTAGGTTGCTCTCAAGTAGCATGCATCTTGCCATTTCAAACAGTGTTCTCCAATTTCTCTCAGCGGTCCCATTTTGATGGGGTGAGTAAGGGGCTGAAGTTTCATGTCTTATGGCATTCTTACTGAGCAGTGACTGGAACTCTTTGGCTGTGTACTCTGTGCCATTATCTGACCTGACACACTTTATTTTTCCATAAGGGGCCACATCAGCAATAAACTTCTCAGTAGCTTTTACAGTATCACTTTTTGCTTTTAGGAAATACACAAAAACTGACCCTGAATAATCATCCGTAAATGCTAGAGTATATCTGAACCCATCTTTCGCCTCTGGCTCAATAGGGCCAGCCAAATCAGTGTGCACAAGCTCAAGAGCTGCTTTTGCCTTTTCATCAGGCTCTCTGTTTCTGCTCTGAACAAATTTTCCCTGTGTGCAGATTTCACAGTTGAGGGTAGATTTGTCAATCTTACCTGTGATTTTCATTCCCTCTGTCACATTTTCTAACTTTGACACATCCTCAAAATTACAGTGGCCAAGAATTTTGTGCCGTGTGTGAATATCATAGCACCCATAACATCCATCATTTTCATCACTTACAGTGTTAAGATAGTAAAGTCTATCGTACTCCTCGATGTCAAAAGTGGTACCGTTCTTGTGGATGAGCTTGTTACACCCCTGTCGAAAGTTGACTGAAGCTCCGTTGGCTGTCGCTGCTTTAACAGAGAAAATGTCCTGTGGAAACGACGGCACGTACAGCGCCTTCGTCAGCGCTGTTTTCACCCGACGACCCGTGTTGTCTCTCAGGTAAACCTCCGCTGCACCTCTCCTCTCCGTGACACCATTCGTTCTTGTTCCGTCAGCCAGCTCCACGGAATGTTTTTCCGGTTTGAAAGTCTTGTCAAACTCCTTAAACTTCCCGATGTCCGTGACTATATGTGACGTTGCTCCCGTATCAACCATCAGCCCTTTTTGTTTCAGTCCACGAACCTGACAGTCACTTATTTTGAATGCAAATGTGTGGCCTTCAGCATCTGTTGCTTGTTTCACATTGTCTCTTCTTTTTCGTCTGCAATTTGCGTCAGTATGAGTGGAGCTCTTGCAAAAACTACACCACTGTCTCCGTTCTCTGTGCTCTTCAGTAACGGTACATTCCCGGGCCTTGTGCCCTTTCTGGCCACAGTTGAAGCAGGTTATCTCGGTCCCTTTATCTCTTCCTCTTGGCCAGCTAACTTTAATGTTACTTGCCTTCATCACGTTGTCATCAGTGGAAATGGCGCTAAACTTCTCGGTGCTTTCATAGCTCCTCAACTTGGTTTTGAACTTGCCATAAGTTGTCGGCTCGTCACTCTGCGTTATGTGGATGGCAAACGGCTTAAATGATTCGGGCAAACCTTTCAGAATCATTGCAATCAACAGCCCGTCACTTAAAGTCTCTTCAGCATTCCTCAGTGCTGTAATAGCCGTCTCAGCACGAATGATATAATCCGTAACACTTTCGTCACTGGCTTTCTGAAGAGAAGTTAGCTCAGTGTAGAGGCTAATCACACGTGGCTTCCCTTTACCTGCATAATGTTCCCTCAATATCTTCAACGCTTTTCTCCCATCATCTGCTGCTTCTCTCATTATCAGGGAAAGACTTTTATCATCCAAAACCTGTATCAATTCGGCGTAGGCTTCTTCATTTTTCTCTCCGTCTTCTTCATCTTCATCCACGCTCAATATGGTGGCCTTTAGCCCTAGCAAACGCAAGTGTCAAAAAACTTCGTCTCCCATAACTCGTAGTTTTTTTCATCTCTGTCGAAACATAATCTATTCCATCGGCTTCCATGTTCCCTCCTGGGCCCATAACCTGTTGGTGCTGTCATCTTCAGGACAGGAATACCGGCTTACTTAACGGAGGAATAAACACACATGTTCATCGTTGGTGTTTCAACCAGAACGCGGGAAAATGCCCATTCTTTATTTTCGCACATGCGCAGTTGTACATCTCTCATAGGGCATAACTGTACCAGTGTAAGAACACAATTTATAACATATTAGTCTATATGTTAACAGAGCTTAAAATCAAGAAATTCAACCAAGACAAAAAAGACAAGGCCGAGGACAAAGTCTACTTCTGGAGAAACCCTGACAAAAGAAGCCGCTAACTTCTATCCACTCCGGTCTTACCAACGCTCTACAACCAGCGCCTCATCCGCTTCCAGCGGCAGTTTTTTATCCAACGAGAGACTGGGTCGACGGAAGCGCGGAGGTGGCCGCGGTCACGTGTACCGATGAGATGCCGTACACGACGTGGTAAGAAGAAACGACAACCAGAGGCAGAGGGGTCCCAGAACCCACGGGACTGAGTGTCTTTAATTTATCAAGCAAGATATTGAGACCTGCCCATGTCTCCTTGCTTAATAAAGGGTTATCTTTTGTGCCTACAACTCAGTGCAACGATTTCGATGTTAATGTAGACATGTTTAAGTTTTTTTTTAGAAACATCCGTTTAAGGGAATACTTCAGCTCCCCTAATCGTGATATTTCAACTGAACATGTAGGTGGCTCACCTGCACATATTCCGACTCCTTTCAGAAGTAAGTTATTTTGTACCTCCAGCCAATCGCAATCACTCTATTGAGACATATTGCAGACTCGTTGAAAAATATGTTGGTAATCTCCTTAAGAACAAACAGGAGTACATATCTTTTCAAAATTTACCCAAGGATGAAAAACAAGCGTTGCTTGATTTACAATTCGATACGTCAGTTCTTACCCGCCTGCTGATAAGGGTGGGTCAGTTGTACTCATGGATAGGACAGTTTATGTAAATGAGTGTCACAGACAACTGCTTGACAACACCTTTTACAAGAAACTCAGAAGTGACCCCACTTCCCAATTTCAGAACACTATATTTTCTGTCCTAGATGGGTATTTAAGTTCTGGTCAAATCACCAAAAAAGAACACGATTTTTTGGCTATTCAACACCCTAAAATTGGTACTTTCTATACTTTGCCGAAATTACACAAGAATGTTACAAAACCTCCAGGGCGCCCTATTGTAGCGGGCATTGATGCAGTAACAGCCCCTTTATCGACCTATGTTGACTTTTTTATTAGATCTCTCGCAGAACAGCTCCCCTCCTTTGTAAAGGACACTAGCAGTATGATCTATATTATTGAATCTCTTGATCCTCTCCCTGATAATACCTTGTTAGTTACTTTTGATGTTGAGTCGTTATACATTCATATTCCACACAAGGGCGGTATTGAAGCCATGAAACATTTTCTTCTGCAACGTGACCCTATTTTACATTTACGTCATTTAGCAGACGCTCTTATCCAGAGCGACTTACAAATTGGTGCATTCACCTTATAGCCAGTGGGATAAATGAACCTACAGGATCGGGATGTTAGCGGAGAACGACAGGGTGTTGTCCAGGGTCACGCCAAGGCTCTTCGCACTCTGGGAGGAGGACACAACGGAGTTGTCAACCGTGATGGCGAGATCATGGAACAGGCAGTCCTTCCCCGGGAGGAAGAGCAGCTCCGTCTTGCCAAGGTTCAGCTTGAGGTGGTGATCTGCCAGACATGCAGAGATGCGATTCGCCACCTGGTTATCAGAAGGGGGAAGGAGAAGATTAGTTGTGTATCGTCAGCGTAGCAATGATAGGAGAGGCCATGTGAGGATATGACAGAGCCAAGTGACTTGGTGTATAGCGAGAATAGGAGAGGGCCTAGAACTGAGCCCTGGGGGACACCAGTGGTGAGAGCACGTGGTGCGGAGACAGCTTCTCGCCACGCCACTTGGTAGGAGCGACCGGTCAGGTAGGACGCGATCCAAGAGTGAGCCGCGCCGGAGATGCCCAGCTCGGAGAGGGTGGAGAGGAGGATCTGATGGTTCACAGTATCAAAGGCAGCAGACAGGTCTAGAAGGACGAGAGCAGAGGAGAGAGAGTTAGCTTGAACCCCTAATGAACTACCTTCCAGTGCATGCATGATAACATTGGCTGAAATAGTACTCACACACAACTACTTCATGTTTCTACATGATTTCTTTATTCAGACGAAGGGTACCGCTATGGGATCCCCTATGGCTCCTAACTATGCTAATTTGTATGTGGGTTACATTGAGAAACAGTCAATTTTCAATCCTCTCAAAAATGTTTTCTTGCCTAACATTATTATTTGGAAACGGTACATTGATTATATTTTTGTTCTATGGAGGGGTGATTCGAAACAGCACCAGGCATTCCATGCTTTTCTTAACTCTTGTTCTGAGCACCTGAGATTTATTATGCAATCTAACACACGTCAAATCAGTTTCCTTGATCTTCTGATTTTGTGTGAGGATAATGTTCTATACACTGATCTTTACAGGAAACCTACTGATCGTAACAGTTTGTTGAGGGCTGATAGTTGTCACCCGCTTCCTTTGAAAAACAGTTTGCCCTACAGCCAATTCTGTCGAATCAAAAATAATTTGTAAAAAACAATCAGATTTCGACCGTAATATGGCTGAGACGCAAAGAAAATTCAAGGAGAGGGGGTACAAAAATGGTCAGATTAATACTGCCATTGAGAAAATTCAAAACAGATCGAGACCTGATCTCTTTCAAGGACAGTCTCGCAAAAAGAAGCATTCTTGCGTTCTAACTACACGCTATTCAAAGTGCTCTGAACAAATTAAGGGAATCGTTTACAAACATTGGCACATTCTAAGATCCGATGACAGTATTGGTAATGTATTTTCAGACCCTCCCTTGGTTGTATTCTCACGGGGCAGAAATCTCAGAGATCAATTGGTAAACTCTGATTTACCACCCCTAAATATCCCTGCACAACGTCTATTTGCGCCTCTACGGGATGGAAACTACAAGTGTAACGGCTGAGCTCAATGCAATGGCACTTACAAATGTAGATCCTTCAAACACCCCCAAACAGGGAAACGGATCCCAATCAAAGGTGTTATTACGTGCTCCACTAAGGCAGTTATTTATCTTATAACTTGTCCTTGTGGTAAAAATTATGTGGGTAAAACAAAGCGCGAATTAAAAGTACGAATATCAGAGCATCGTAGCACCATTAGGTGCAAAAACTCGACATACCCAGTCGCTGCCAACTTTTTGGTAGCGAACCACTCGATTTCTTCCCTACGTTATATCGGCATCGAACAGGTCACCCTCCCTAGGAGAGGGGGTGACCTCGACAACTTATTGATAAAACGAGAGGCTGCCTGGATCTTTAATTTAAAGACCCTTGCTCCCTTCGGTCTCAACGTAGACTTTGATTTGAAGCCATTCTTGTGATTTTGCTATGCATTGTAAATGTTGTGGGCTTATGTAGCCAAGTATCCATGATCATATGCTATCCATGTTTTTTGTATGTTTTTATCTGCGAATTGGCCAATGCTATTAGGCCAATGCTATTAGGCCAATGCTATTAGGCCACACCCGGCCATGATTACAGACACCTGCGTCACACCCGTCGCTATGGGCGGGCCATAGGGGGCCGGGCCCGCCCCCCAAAATGCTTGTGCCCCCCCCCCCACTTGAGGCACAGATCTCTTAAAAAAATTACTTTAATTTTATATTAAAATAGTTGCTAATTTTGTGTTGCATTAATGTTGCATTCTTTATCATTAAAACATTAAAATTATAAAGAAACAATGGTGTGATTTTGTTTGATTGATGTGAATCTACACTGCAACAGCCTATCACGGCCTTAATAAAAAGAAAGTTAGGCTACGTACGTGACGTAGCCTACGTCAGTGTAGCCGCTCAACAGTTACCGCGCATTTTTGAAAGCTGGATGAGTTTTCGCCGGCTTACTCGCTTCAGTTCGTCATGGATATCCGTAAGTGGTTGAAAAGCCCACCAACAGTCTCCTCTGCCAAATTGGATACGACACCGACGCCTCCTGATGTAGTTGGAGAAGGAGACCCTGGACGACAGTCTGAGCCTGATGCTAGTAGCTCCGTGGAGTCCGACCCTGGGCCTGTCAGGACCTGCAGATCAAGTGCAACCGCGACTGGGGCAGCATTTGGGCCACAACTGCCTGTTGAATCAGTGGGTGTGAGTGACCTCGGCATGGACAAACCCAAACAGGTTGTGTTGAGGAAATATCTAGTCAAAATGTTTGGTTCAAAAAAACGATCATTTTCCTCTAGCTGGTATTTGAACAGGGACTGGTTTGAGTACTCGGTGGAAAAGGACTCCGCATTTTGTTATGCATGCAGGAAATTCAAATATGTATCATCGGACGCGACCTTCTCCATTAAGGGATTTAATGATTGGAAACATGCAATTGGAACAGGCAAGGGCTTAAATAAGCATGCAGCTTCAAAAGAACATTTAGCCTGTGAAGCAATGTCGATTCAGAAAAACGTAGAGAGATAGGAAAATAGATTTCCACTCTCTTAAATTCAGAGCAACTGGCTCGCAACAGATACTACATGTCAGCTGTAATTGATATGCTGGAGTTTTTAGTGGTGAATCAATTGCCGTTACGTGGAGATAATGCTGGTTTTGCCAGTGTGTTAGATGATAATAGCTCAATGGGGCTGTTTTTGTCTCTCTTTGAGTACACCATGCGCAAAGATCCTGAACTGACACGGATTACAAAAACAATCCCACAGAATGCACGCTATACCAGCCCACAGATACAAAACGAGATTATCGAAATGATGAGCAAACCCGTGACAGAGGAGATAGTGAGACAAGTCGGCGATAGCTGGTATTCAATTAAAGTGGATGGCACACAGGATCCTTTAGGCCAAGAAAACATATCTGTAGTTATGCGTTTTGTTGACAAACTATGGTCTGTGTGAGCCCTTCTTGGTAATGGCCACATATGAGAAAGGTGATGCAGAGGCTCTGACAGGTGTCATCATTGATGAGCTCACCAGCGCCGGACTCAGCATGGACAAAATCCTGAGTCAAGTTTATGATGGCGCATCACTCATGTCTGGCAGGCATGGTGGTGTGCAGAAATTGCTCCAAAACAAGCTGGATCGTAACATACCATATATTCACTGCTTTAATCACCAACTTCATCTGGTTGTGATTCATGCCATGTCCAGTGAAGCAGCTGTCGATAATTTTTTTGGAGTATGCAACATGCTGTACAACTTAATCAGGATGCCAACCGTGGCTATTCTGTACACCGTGGCTATTCTGGTCCTGAAACGTCTCTTGGACCAGAGATGGACTGGCCACTTGGCAACGGTCAAAGTTGTGGTGAAGAGTTTTCACGACATATCCACATTACTGACCGAGGTGGAAAACACACGAGGCCTTGGAGCGGAGGTGCGCGTCGAGGCTACGGGGCTGCTTCGTGCCATTACGCAGCGCAGTTTTCTTTTCATTGTGCACCTTGTTATGAAACTGTTGTCACTTTTCGAGCAGCCTACCAGACTACTACAGGCCGAAGATATTGACTTGTTCACTGCGGTGACACTTGTGAATAGCGCTTCTGACTGCGTGAAGACACTGCGCACAGAAAACGAGTTTTCTGCACTGTGGGATCTCTGCGCTCCTCCAGCATCGGCCACCGAGGCTGTGCCGGTGACCGACCCTGGTCCAAGCAAGTGAAGACGCACAATTAATAAGAACCTCCGCGGATTTGCAGTTGAAGAAACAGTTGGTCAGCAACAAAGTGACAGATGAAAAGACTGAGTTCATGAGATTGTTTTACAGTGTTATCGATGCTGTGCAAGGAGAGATGAATGCTCGTTTTGGAGAGCGCAGTAGCGAGCTCATTGGCGCACTGGCTGCTTTGAACCCAGAGGCAGAGGATAATTTCCTGGACCCATCAAAGGTAACCCCTCTCCTGGTATTAGCTGGAACTGATGTGGTTGAATCTGAATATACTGTGGCTCGTGAGTTCCTGGTGAAGAAAATGACTGACACCCCGGTTCCCCCCGAAGATGGAAAATTGATAATAGCCAACATCCTCAGCACATTCAACTGTGCACTCCAGGCTATGCCGACTGTTCTCACAGCCTACACACTTGCCCTAACTTTAGGAGCTTCCACAGCAATGTGTGAAAACTCATTTTCCACGCTCAAAAGCGTCTTCTCAGAGCATCGGCGCAGTATGCTGCACAGACGCAAGGCCCAGCTGATTTAAGCTTGCTTTTGAAAAGGACCTCACTCACAAGTTTAAGTCCGAGTGGAAGGATACTTTGATGAGGAGGTTCTGCTCGGAGAAACGCCGCCTCCCGCTGTACTGACAGGAGGGACTGGAGAGAGGACAGCGCTGCCTCCACTCAAAGTACCGGTAGGTTCGAAGTCTCTGTGTGTGTATATGCGTGTGTGTGTCTCATGGCAATGCATATCCCTCTGTTGACTGCTTTAAAATGCAATGTTTGAGAGCTGCATCTGCTGTTACATCTAATATGTTGTATAGTCAAGTGTTTTATGGATATTCATAACATTGCTTCTATGTAATGTGGTGTAGGCTATAGGCTACCTGGTCATATTGCTGTTGGTTATGTTTAATGTGATGATTACGTGCTGCGCAAATAGAGTATACGATTGTTATAAATATACGTACTGTAGGCTAATAATAATTGTGCCCTGCCCTCCCATGCATTTCATATGCCCCCCTTAAGACTGAGGTCTGGCGACGGGTCTGCGCTCAGCAAGGAAGAAGCCACTGCTCCAAAACCGCCATAAAAAAGGCAGACTACGATTTGCAACTGCACATGGGGACAAAGATCCTACTTTTTGGAGAAATGTCCTCTGGTCTGATGAAACAAAAATAGAACTGTTTGGCCATAATGACCATCGTTATGTTCGGAGGAAAAAAGGGGGCCCTTGCAAGCCGAAGAACACCATCCCAACCGTGAAGCACGGGGGTGGCAGCATCATGCTGTGGGGGTGCTTTGCTGCAGGAGGGACTGGTGCACTTCACAAAATAGATGGCATCATGAGGAAGGGAAATGATGTGGATATATTGAAGCAACATCTCAAGACATCAGTCAGGAAGTTAAAGCTTGGTCGCAAATGGGTTATCCAAATGGACAATGACCCCAAGCATACTTCCAGTTGTGGCAAAATGGCTTAAGGACAACAAAGTCAAGGTATTGAAGTGGCCATCACAAAGCCCTGACCTCAATCCTATAGAAAATTTGTGGGCAGAACTGAAAAAGTGTGTGCAAGCAAGGAGGCCTACAAACCTGACTCAGTTACACAAGCTCTGTCAGGATGAATGGGCCAAAATCCACCCAAATTATTGTGGGAAGCTTGTAGAAGGCTACCCGAAATGTTTGACCTAAGTTAAACAATTTAAAAGCAATGCTACCCAATACTAATTGAGTGTATGTAAACGTCTGACCCGCTGGGAATGTGATGAAAGAAATAAAAGCTGAAATAAATAATTCTCTCTACTATTATTCTGATATTTCACATTCTTAAAATAAAGTGGTGATCCTAACTGACCTAAGACAGGGAATTTGTACTAGGTTTAAATTTCAGTAATTGTGAAAAACTGAGTTTAAATGTATTTGGCTAAGGTGTATGTAAACATCTGACTTCAACTGTACATACAGACTTGAAAATCACTGGCCACTTTAATAAATGGAACACTAGTCACTTTAATAATGTTTACATACCTTGCACTACTCATCTCATATGTATATACTGTATTCTATAATATTCTACTGTATCTTAGTCCATGCCGCTCTGTCATTGCTTGTCCATATATGTATATATTCTTAAATTCCATTCCTTACTTAGATTTGTGTGAATTGGGTATATGTTGTGAAATTGTTAGATATTACTTGTTAGATATTACTGCACTGTCGGAGCTAGAAGCACAAGCATTTCGCTACAACCGCAATAACATCTGCTAACCATGTGTATGTGACAAATAAAATTTGATTTGATTTAGAACTGTTAGATATTACTTGCTAGATATTGCTGCACTGTCGGAACTAGAAGCACAAGCATTTCGCTACACTCACAATAACATCTGCTAACCATGTGTATGTGACCAATACATTTGATTTTGATTTATATATATATATATATATATATATATATATATATATACAAAAGTATGTGGACAACCCTTCAAATGAGTGGATCCGGGTATTTCAGACACACCTGTTGTTGACAGGCGTATAATTTCGAGCACACAGCCATGCAATCTCCCTAGAAAAACATTAGCAGTAGAATGGCCTTACTGAAGAGCTCAGTGACTTTCAACGTGGCACCGTCATAGGATGCCACCTTTCCAACAAGTCAGTTCGTCAAATTTCTGCCCTGCTAGAGCTGCCCCGGTCAACTGCAAGTGCTGTTATTGTGAAGTGGAAACTTCTAGGAGGAAAAAAAAAACGGCTTGGCACACGCTGAGTGCCGCTATGTGAAAGACTTCGGTGAAGAAATTATTCATAAAGGTCTGAATATTTGTGCAAATGTTTTAATTAATTTAAGAAAGATCGTACAGCCCATTGTAGCATTAACAAAAGCACTGTTTACACGATCCAATCTCACTCCCCCCACCCCCCTGATACAAATTACAACCAATTTGTTTTAACTCAAAATAGTTAAATCATAATCATTTGCATTTGAAACATCAGTAGTCCTTCATTTCTAGTGAACCTTTCCATCATTATTCAGGCACGTGAGGTTTGGTCACTTCACATATTATGAAGTTAACACTTCTCTTTCACATCACTGACGGCAACAGTAAATGGATTTGATACAGTTCAGGGAGTCTGACCATTTTACTGCTGGTAAAAATCCTGAAGCCTGAAGAGACTGTTGGCTGTAGAAGAGGGTAAGAAGCCTTCCCTTCTGTTCCTCTGTGGCCTCCCTGGAACATGACAGTCAGTCGACCATTTTGTTTGATTCAGAATCTCTTGCTCTTCATCGTCGTCCTCAGTAGCCGTCTCCTCCCCCTCGTCTTCCTTCTGACGTAATAATGGTAGTTCCAGGTCTGGGCTGTTTTTGATGGGCAGCTGTCTCAACGAGTGAACTTTACCTGGAGTACATTAGAAAAAGAACACAGAATGACTGTATATGAAGGCTAGCCAGTTGAAATACTGTACCTTTCTGTTAGCCTCGGAACAGTCGGCAGAGCTGGCTTCAATAACAAGCAATTACAACATACCTAATATACCGACTACACCAGGAATAGACAGACAACAATTTGCTTTCATTTTACAGTGTATGGTACGACATCCAGCTTACTTTTGGAATAGTAGGTTTTCAGTCCCACGTGTAAAGAGATACCAGACACACAGACAGCGAAACCCATCCAGTTGAGTCCACTCATCCTGTCCCCCATCAGACCTGCTGCCAGCAGCAGGGTACACAGCTCCTACAGGGGACCGGGAGGGTACATTAGGGGGAGATGGACAACACAGGGAGAGATGGTGCGCGTGAAAATAACCAATTCATGTGAGGGAGCAGGTGTGTGCAGAGCAGGGGTTGAAACCGGTTCAGGGAACAGAACAGAAAACCGTAAAACAACAACATTTGTCATGGAACAGAATCAGAAATAGGAACAAAAGTGATCTATACTGTTCCGGAACAGAACCGTTATATTAAAATCATGGGAACCGTGTAGTAACATTATTTTATGTTCAGGGCATTATTTTCCAGTCCCCACAAAAAAACGCAACTAAGTGCCTATGCAAAGCCCTCACTCTGTCACTTAGAAACGTATTCCAGTGTCTGCCTGTCTGCCAGCTGAACATCTTTACCAGTGTGTGCGTGTAGGCTACCTGCCCCGCCCCCTCCTCATGCCCCGTCCCCTCCGAAGCATAGACTAGTAGCCTACTGACGTTACAAGCGTGATTCAGAAATTAGGGAGAGATTTTTAATTAGAGAAATTGATTTACCTTTTTCAATGCTAGTTAAGGATATTATAGTTATCACATTTCACATTGGGTTTGTTTACTACAAAAAGGTAAGGTGTGTTTTATTTTAATTCAGGTGCCGCTCTGCACACACAAGCTTCAAGCTTGTTAGCTAGCTAGCTAGCGAGCTGGTCCAACGTTAAGCCAACGCTCTGAAGTTCAAAGACATTCAAAGTTCCTTCATAGAAGTCGCTCCTCCGTAGGTATAATTCTAACTTATTGTTGAAGTAATTTAATGTTGAGCTAAATGCACACAAAAAATAATGGTTCTGTTCACAACGAAACGATTGGAATATAATTTTGGTTCAAACCCCTGGTGCAGAAGGATACAGAGTGTGACTTGTGATATACACGGTTATCCTCCATACCTTAAAGATGCCTGCTATGGAGAGAGTGAGACTGGAGGTCTTTGAGACTAGCAGGAACTCTGAGAAGCCCAGGCCAAATGCCAGCGATCCGCCTATACTCAGTGTGGCCAGAGAGTAGAGCAGGGGAGAGAGCTCATTCACACGGAACAGCCTCTCTGAGGTACTCAGGCTCAGTCCTGCCGAAAGAATCAGATGGAGAGAAATCGTTCTGCACTGACACACAAATAGAGGCACTATGTCATGCCCAGACTGACAGGCATGGACTATCACAGACAGGTTAGAGAGCATAGTAAAAGTCTTACCTTCATTGAAGAGGAAGAGTGGGAAGAGACCCATGAACATGAGCGGCTGTAGGTGGTACATGGTGTCTATTGGGTTCTGGAGCCCTGTGGAGTAGAATGTGGAAGAGGCTGGGGTTTACTGGACTGAATGCCTAATCAGGGAATAAAAGGACAAGTCCAAGACCCAACGTGACCGATATGGTTTTTGGGGTCCGATTCCGATTTTTGGGGGGACAATTACCGCTGTAATTTTTTTCACACTGGATTCTCATAAAGTGCCATCCAAAAGAGCAACTGTCCAATAACTATTCTTCAAATGTTGATTGTATACATTGTGACAATAATGACATCATGAGAATGGCCGCAAGTGTTCAGATAAGCATGAGATTCCCTTTTTTCATACGATTGAATTATCGTCCGATACCGATATGAGGGTAAAAGGTCAATATCGACCGAACTACCCAACAACAACACAATGACAGTCGGTAACTAGTCTCCATAGGCAGACTGGTTGCCTCCCACATTAACAACGTTCCGACATACAGTCGTGGTCAAAAGTTATGAGAATGACACAAGTATTGGTCTTCACAAAGTTTGCTGCTTCAGTGTTTTTGGATATTTTTGTCAGATGTTACTATGGTATACTAAAGTATAATTACAAGCATTCCATAACTGTCAAAGGCTTTTATTGACAATTACATTAAGTTTATGCAAAGAGTCAATATTTACAGTGTTGACCATTCTTTTTCAAGACCTCTGCAATCCGCTCTGCATGCTGTCAATTAACTTCTGTGCCACATCCTGACTGATGGCAGCCCATTCTTGCATAATCAATGCTTGGAGTTTGTCCGAATTTGTGGGTTTCTGTTTGTCCACCCGCCTCTTGAGGATTGACCACAAGTTCTCAATGGGATTAAGGTCTGGGGAGTTTCCCAATTTCAATGTTTTGTTCCCCGAGCCACTTAGTTATCACTTTTGCCTTATGGCAAGGTGCTCCATCATGCTGGAAAAGGCATTGTTCGTCACCAAACTGTTCTTGGATGGTTGGGAGAAGTTGCTCTCTGAGGAAGTGTTGGTACCATTCTTTATTCATGGCTGTGTTCTTAGGCAAAATTGTGAGTGAGCCCACTCCCTTGGCTGAGAAGCAACCCCACACATGAATGGTCTCAGGATGCTTTACTGTTGGCATGACACAAGACTGATGGTAGCGCTCACCTTGTCTTCTCCGGACAAGCTTTTCTCCGGATGCCCCAAACAATCGGAAAGGGGATTCATCAGAGAAAATGACTTTACCCCAGTCCTCAGCAGTCCAATCCCTGTACCTTTTGCAGAATATCAGTCTGTCCCTGATGTTTTTCCTGGAGAGAAGTGGCTTCCTCACTGACCTTCTTGACACCAGGCCATCCTCCAAAAGTCTTCGTCTCACTGTGTGTGCAGATGCACTCACACCTGCCTGCTGCCATTCCTAAGCAAGCTCTGCACTGGTGGTGCCCCGATCCCGCAGCTGAATCAACTTTAGGAGACGGTCCTGGCGCTTGCTGGACTTTGTTGGGTGCCCTGAAGCCTTCTTCACAACAATTGAACCTCTCTCCTTGAAGTTCTTGATGATCCGATAAATGGTTGATTTAGGTGCAATCTTACTAGCAGCAATATCCTTGCCTGCGAAGCACTTTTTGTGCAAAGCAATGATGACGGCACTTGTTTCCTTGCAGGTAACCATGGTTAACAGAGGAAGAACAATGATTTCAAGCACCACCCTCCTTTTAAAGCTTCCAGTCTGTTATTCTAACTCAATCAGCAGGACAGAGTGATCTCCAGCCTTGTCCTCGTCAACACTCTCACCTGTGTTAACAAGAGAATCACTGACATGATGTCAGCTGGTCCTTTTGTGGCATGGCTGAAATGCAGTGGAAATGTTTTTGGGGGATTAAGTTCATTTTCATGGCAAAGAGGGACTTTGCAATTAATTGCAATTCATCTGATCACTCTTCATAACATTCTGGAGTATATGCAAATTGCCATCATAAAAACTGAGGCAGCAGACTTTGTGAAAATTAATATTTGTGTCATTCTCAAAACTTTTGACCACAACTGTACACGGTTTTCCTAGGTTTGGGATTCTGAGACTAGGTGGTAACTGACCCAGCTCTGCTTTCTGAATCAGGACCTGCGTGAGGGTCCACCGGATCCCGCCGATGAACGATGCCAGCAGTACCATGATGAAGCCCTCCATGTTAAACTGTGTCGACTTGAAGGTGAACATGAACAGACCGCTGGCTATCAGAAGGACCACCACCATCAAGTATGGGTTCTGGAGAAACAGAGCGACTTGGGGGGTCAGAACAGAAGTCTTGCTTTTGTCCACATGCAGACATTTGACAAAGGGCATAGAAACTCAGATACATGCATTGATTTACATAGAGGTAATGGAACCAAAGACTACCGGTCTTTGCGCTAAATTAGCGCTAATGATAGTTAACATTGGCTCGCAAAACTACCTTTGCTAAACTATTATTGCAAAAATCCAAAACTATCCCTTTAAATACACAAAGGAAGTTGAACTTCCTCCTACGCATTAAAAACATAATCCATTCACTTAATCATATAGCTCTTAACATTGAAAATTGAGTGCAGAAGTGGAGAGCTGGTAGGAAAATCAATTAGGCATGTATTTTTTAAACTGAGTGCCTAGATGGAAAGCTTGAAACTGCAGGGACATCAATTAGGCAGGTCTTGCCGCCTTTGTAGTAAATAATGAGCCAGGTATCACAGAGATGAATGTTGGAGGGGGTGACCATGTGAGGCCATTCCTACTGTACACCTAGGAGCTGCATGAGAACAATTATGAGTGGGGCGTTTACATATTCACAGTTTACCGTGAATGTGGTCTCTGCGAACGCAAGAACGTAGTCTTTAAAACGTGCGTTTGCGAAAACAAAGCGAGATCGGATTGAATCCCAGCCTAAGCAGTTGTAGAATTTTTTTTCGCGCAATTCTGTGTCATGCAACACCCATGGATACTACTGGATAAACAATGACCAAGAAGAAACAACAACACTTATCCTATCTCAAGCGACCTACCGGCTCCTCTAGTTTAAACACCAATGAGAAGAAGAGGATGAAGAGCACTGCAGAAGACTTGGTCATTGTGTACCTGGAGGACACAACCAAAGACACATTTTAATGCCAGTCAAAACATTGACGGTCGTGCGAACCACAGATCAAAGTCAGCTAGGTATACATAGTAAGCACACGCACACTTACAAGCTGATGGTGATGAAGAGGAAGCTCCAATTGGACAGTCCGATGTCCAGCGCTGTTGCCATGGCTGAAAGAGACAGCTTTTTAGGACTGTTGATCACACCACGGCATACTGCTATATTCCTAGCGCCAAAGGATTTTAATTACATCTACCTCAATAACAAAGTCAGTGAGGGAAAGATAGGAAGGTGGTCATTCAAGAGTCATAACTTTGACTCTTGAATGTCAAAAACAAATCACATAGTTAGGTCATATTCATTGCACCATGTTGATTCATGACAACAGTAGAGACATTTGCACTGAGAGACTCTGTAACAGTAATATCTGACAAGCTGTAAGGTGCATTTAAGAAGTTACAGCCAAGATTCGGGGAAAGGAAAATAGGAGACAGTGGCTTCTTATCACAGATTGACTATGCCTTGTATGATGTAGACCGAAGTCCATGTCGATTATACCATGTAACCTGGACTAACACAAACAACTCAAACTGTTTGGCATAAATACCCCTAATATCTGCAAAGAGTGCCCACTAAAAAATCATCCATTGTATGTAGTGATTCACACACTCACCGATCGGGGCGACCTTGGAGAGGTAGTCTGTCCAGTTCACCATGACCCGAGGCTTCCCTGTCCTGCATTGCATGGCCGAGCGGGTCAGGGTAGAGAGACAGAAGATGACGGTGAGGTGGACCAGCGTCATGAACAGTGGATAGTGGAAGCCCTTAGAGAGACACAGAGAGAGGTGGGAACACATTTTGCAAACAGTGACAGCGAGTTCAGCTACATGGGCACGGCATGCAAATCAATATACATACATCAAGGTAAAAAGGGTGGCTATTTGAAGAATCTCAAATATAACATATATTTTGATTTGTTTAACACTTTTTTTTGGTTACTACATGATTCCATATGTGTTATTTCATAGTTTTGATGTCTTCACTATTATTCTACAATGTAGAAAATATTAAAAAATTAAGAAAAACCCTTGAATGAGTAGGTGTGTCCAAACCTTTGACTGGTACTGTATATAAATATATATATACACACACATATGTGTTTTATTGTCACATACACCAGGTGCAGTGAAATGTGTCGTTTTACAGGCCGACGACCATAGCAGTACGGCCCATCTGGAGCAAACAATGGTTAAGTGCCTTGCTCAGGGACACAGACTGATTTTTCACCTTGTCAGCTTGGGTATTCAAACCAGTGATCTTTCGGTTACTGACCCAACGCTCTAACCTCTGGGCTACCTGCCTTAAAATACCAAAATACCACGTTATGTCGCATGAGGAGTGTGAGCCAGCTTCAGACTCACCTTCATCAGCCACTTGTTATAAAAAGTGATGCCGATGGAGAAGACATAGTAAACGAGGACCAGGCTCACAGTGCGGACTGCCCGGCATAGGACCTGGACAGGGCAAGGCATTGTGCAGGTTCACCCTTCCCCGCAAGAACTACTGCAGGGGCACCATCTTCAAAAGGGAGCAATGTACCACGCTGTGCTGTGCTGAAGGCTGGGCAGGGAAAGGGGAGGGAAGAGGGAGAGAGAGAGAAAGATGGGAGTAGTTGACAATATAATTAAAGAGAAAATAACTCTGATATAATTTGCTGCTAGCTGAGCCTGAAACCTGGTCTCAGAGCATTTCGTATTATTCTGTATGTAAATCCGAGACTCAAATTTAGTACAATATGTTACGTTTAGTATCGTCAGAGATACTTTTGAGGAGATGGGAAACTCCATTGAAATCGTATTACGCCCATTGTGTACGTTGCCCATGCTATGTCAATGGGCCGTGTGGTGCATTCTGGGTGATTCTGGGACAAGGAGAGCTCTCCTTCAAGGAGTGAGCGAGAGTCAATTGGGCGCTAGCTCAAAAACCCAACACTAGCATGAATTTTGTCAACAAGAAGTACAATATTACAAATATTTTCCAAGATGTGAAATAATTAACTTGCTATCTGTAATATTGTATAGCTTTGGAAAACCGCCATGTGTCTCAACTCATACCCTGACTTTGAGAAGGTATTAAAGTGACGATCAGCTTAGCAACCGCGTGATGCAGCATGACAACGTGAATGCGATTGGTCTACAGTCTGCTGGGTGGGGCGTTATACGTTCCTCCATTCATTGCCCAATGGGATTCCTATCTCCTCCTTTCTCTAATATCTCTGGTATTGTTACATAAGACAGATGGTTACTTAAGGCAAAAATGAGGAGGGTGGTTGGTTGGTCGTATAACGCGAACATCTAACAACCCAAAGTTTGTGAGTTCGAATCTCATCATGGACAACTTTAGTATTTTGGCGACTTTTCAAGTACTTACTACTTTTTAGCTACTTTGCAACTACTCAGCATGTTAGCTAACCCTTCCTCTAACCTTAAACCTTTTAGCTAACCCTTCCCCTAACCTAACTCCTAAACTTAACACTAACCTTGCTAACGTTAGCGACCTAACTAACATTAGCCACCTAGCTAGAATTCGTAACATTTCATACGTTTTGCAAATTCATAACATATTGTATATTTTGCAAATTCGTAAAATATAATACGATCTATAATTCGTAACATATCATACGAAATGGGTGATGATATCCACAAATTAATACATACTACACAAAACGTATTATACTAAATGGAGTGTATCGGGTTTACATAAAGAACAATACGCAATGCTCTGAGACCAGGTTGCTGCGAGCATGTGACTGAGAGTACAGAGTTGAACTGTCTGTTTGACCAGTCTTATCAGTGAGCGAACTCCAATGTTTAAGTTGGCACTGACACCGGCATAGGTTTACGTGTGTCTGGTGGTAATACTACACATGAACATACAGATTTGACCAAAGTGTTCATGTTTAACATTGTAGCAGTCACCAGAACAGCCGGTGGCCAAACTAAATAGATGCATTGCTGATGACACTGGAAAGCACAAACCAGGGCCATATGGCTAACCACGGGGCTAGTAGTCGATAACTTGCTAGCTAGCTGCGGTTGTCAGCTAGCTGCACCAGAGATCTTATGAAAAACGTTTAAAACTGTGGCTTCAATCTGGTTGAATTCACCAGCTGGCGAACGGCGGCGGTAACGTTAGCTAGCAAGCAAACTAGTTAATCAAAGTTTGGCAAGTCCCGTTGGCTGCTGTGCAAAGCTAGGTCTAATTTCATTGTAATTGAAAATAAATAACGTAACGTTGACTAGCAATCTGACCAAATAAAATAAAAAAAACATATGGCTGTAATGGAAACATTGTTTTACTCACCAATTTACAGTAACGTTACTTTTGTTGTTGGCAACTAGTCGCTCCACTCTACACACGGTCCACGGCATCGCCCATCCATAGTATTTTTTAACAATAAATCTATACAAAAGGTACACGGCGAACAAGTATACGTAAAGAATATACAAAGAACAGTAGGGGCGGGGCTAAGGGGTACAGTAACACATTACACAAAGCCCTTAAGGGGCATACACACATTTATAATTCTAACAGCTTTTTAGTTGGTATTTAATTGTCTTAAAATATTGTTCAATGTCTTTTTGTAACGTAAGAAAAAGGGGTGTTTTATTTGTGAATATGAAATTTGGCCAAAAGAATAATGAAATTATAACATAACGTTGTTTACAATTATTTATATCGTAGGTGAAGAATCTTAGCAGTCCACCTCTCCATAAAATCTTAATAAATATGTTCAACTATAAATCTACTGATGTCTTGCCACAGATTATTTACATGAATACAGTGCCAAAAAAGATGCAACACCGTTACTGGGGTGATCGTTACAAACAGGTACAATTTGAATGTATGTCTTTTTTCAACTTCATATAGTGGTTTGCAGGATAATATTTATGAATAATTTTAAAATAAACTTTTGTTAATCAGTAGGTATGTGTGAGGCAACATCCAACGTTTTCCCCAACAGATATTATCAATAAAATGATTCCAAAAAGGTATAGGCACATATAGCTCAATTGTTGTTGAATGGACCAAAAGAAAAACAACATTTTCCTACTGATGAGTCAACAGGGGTAATCGAAGGTAGGTTCTGAGGGTCAGGTCTTAAGACGTTCCTGAATAATAAAGCAACACCTGAGGGAATGACATCCCGCGACCGGGAGACCCATGGGGCGGCGCACAATTGGCCCAGCGTCGTCCAGGGTAGGGGAGGGAATGGCCGGCAGGGATTTTTTATATTTTTTTATTTTTTTTATTTTACCTTTATTTAACCAGGTAAGCCAGTTGAGAACAAGTTCTCATTTACAACTGCGACCTGGCCAAGATAAAGCAAAGCAGTGCGATAAAAACAACAACACAGAGTTACATATGGGGTAAAAAAATACATAAAGTCAAAAAATACAACAGAAAATATATATACAGTGTGTGCAAATGTAGCAAGTTATGGAGGTAAGGCAATAAATAGGCTATAGTGCAAAATAATTACAATTAGTATTAACACTGGAATGCTAGATGTGCAAGAGATTATGTGCAAATAGAGATACTGGGGTGCAAAATAGCAAAATAAATAACAATATAGGGATGAGGTATTTGGGTGGGCTAATTTCAGATGGGCTGTGTACATGTGCAGTGATCGGTAAGGTGCTCTGACAACTGATGCTTAAAGTTAGTGAGGGAGATAAGAGTCTCCAGCTTCAGAGATTTTTGCAATTCGTTCCAGTCATTGGCAGCAGAGAACTGGAAGGAATGGCGGCCAAAGGAGGTGTTGGCTTTGGGAATGACCAGTGAGATATACCTGCTGGAGCGCAGACTACGGGTGGGTGCTGCTATGGTGACCAATGAGCTAAGATAAGGCGGGGATTTGCCTAGCAGTGATTTATAGATGGCCTGGAGCCAGTGGGTTTACGACGAATTTGTAGTGAGGACCAGCCAACAAGAGCGTACAGGTCACAGTGGTGGGTAGTATATGGGGCTTTGGAGACAAAACGGATGGCACTGTGATAGTCTACATCCAATTTGCTGAGTAGAGTGTTGGAGGCTATTTTGTAAATGACATCGCCGAAGTCAAGGATCGGTAGGATAGTCAGTTTTACGAGGGCATGTTTGGCAGCATGAGTGAAGGAGGCTTTGTTGCGAAATAGGAAGCCGATTCTAGATTTAACTTTGGATTGGAGATTCTTAATGTGAGTCTGGAAGAAGAGTTTACAGTCTAACCAGACACCTAGGTATTTGTAGTTGTCCACATACTCTAGGTCAGACCTGTCGAGAGTGGTGATTCTAGTCGGGTGGGCGGGTGCCAGCAGCGTTCGATTGAAGAGCATGCATTTAGTTTTACTAGTGTTTAAGAGCAGTTGGAGGCTACTGAAGGAGTGTTGTATGGCATTGAAGCTCGTTTGGAGGTTTGTTAATACAGTGTCCAATGAAGGGCCAGATGTATACAAAATGGTGTCGTCTGCGTAGAGGTGGATCTGAGAGTCACCAGCAGCAAGAGCGACATCATTGATATACACGGAGAAAAGAGTCGGCCCAAGAATTGAACCCTGTGGCACCCCCATAGAGACTGCCATAGGTCCAGACAACAGGCCCTTCATTCTTGGATGTAGCTCAGTTGGTACAGCATGGCGTTTGCAACGCCAGGGTTGTGGGTTCGATTCCCACGGGGGGCCAGTATGAAAAAAATCTATAATGTATGCACTAACTGTAAGTCGCTCTGGATAAGAGTGTCTGCTAAATGACTAAAATGTAAATCTAAAATCCATCTCGCTAGGTCTTCTCCCACTGTCAGCCACGGGGCTTCCTCTCACCACCATATTTGGTAGTGAGTGGAAACGACAACAGGATGCTTCACATTTATACATCCAGTGAAATATTCGATTCAATTCAAAGGGCTTTATTGGCATGGGAAACATATGTTTACATCTGTCTCATTATTATATCTGTGATGATACGTTTGATACCGGAACTCCTAGGCATGTATCGAAATCGCTAAGCGCTTCGAAGCAGTTTCTTCATTCACAACAACTGGGAACTCGGAATAATACGAGATCAAAGCATGACGTCAGTGATCTTCAGGTCAGAAAGTCGGAGCTCTAGAAAGAGGCCCGAATTCCCGAGTTGGATGACCGTTCAAATCGATTTTTCCCAGTCGGAGCTCGTTTTTTTTCGTGTTCCCAGTTGTTTTGAACACTCGGAAGTCGGAGATTTGTGAGTTCCCAGTTGTTTTAAACGTAGCAAGTGTGCGGATGCGTGTATCGCGTTATGAGAAGTACGTCATCAATGACGTCAGAAGCTTCGTTTGATCACGCGCTTTTTCAACCCGTCTGTTGCAAAATGCGAAATCCCTTTGATTTCATTTTTAAAACATTTAAAATTTCGCCGTGATTCCAATTATTTCTTCCATTCAATCAATCAAATGTATTCATAAAGCCCTTTTTACATCAGCAGATGTCACAAAGTGCCATTCCAAGCTGCTTTCAAACGCCGACCTCTACTGTACACCGTACTTATTATTATTGTTAGGATTTTGACAAGAAAGCTTCCCCTGACCGGTAGCTTAGTAGGGAACATTCAGAGACGTAAGGGTGGGTATAAACGCGGCTCCCGTTGAAGGCACACTATTTTGAAAATGGTTTTATGTGAAACCACACTTTCTGCACTGTTGTTCAAATAATTTGTTTTATTTAATATAATATAAGCTTCTGTCTTAAGCATCGTAAATAATGCCATAGATTCAGTTTTAGAAAAAATAGTAAACTTGAAGGCAAAAAAGGGAAGCATGATGTAAGATGCAAACCTGGTTGGTATTCCAACTGATTATAGGCAGTAAAGCCAACCACTCAACGCTGCGCCATGGAGTTTTGATAAAAAACTGTGGTGAAAAAAAAAACGCCCCTCTGATAATCACACGCTGCTATTTATTGCTGACCAGCAGATATCACTAATGTGCATTGTGAACAGATAATTTGTGAACAGATAATGAAGCTCCGAGGCTTTCAGACGGCCTCGGTGTCCATCACATTGCAGAACAAACCAACCGCTCACTGTATGTGGACCGACGCATCGATCACACTTACAGCATCATAACACAAAATGGTACGCAGCTTCATCTGGATATGTGTGCAAGCGAATGAAGCGATGCACTTGATTTTGCTCTCCCGAAGCGCGCCGGTGCTTGGTGGATTTTGGGTTCTTAGTCCAATTGAATGCGAGATGTACAGGCGATGGATCACTCTCCATACCCGGTCCAGGACGACCTGAATCAAGTGCGCCCCAATCAGTTACGCTCGAGCCCCACTAGGTGGCAGTATTTTCGTTTTCCCAAGCAAAATAACGCATAGCCAGTTGCTGTAACTACTTCCGGTGGCAACTACAGCGAAGGAGAAATCGTCAATTTGGGGTGGGTTGTTGTTGCGCTCCTAGGTTTTTAACATTGATATTAAGCTAAAAAATAATTCAAATTGCATCTTCCTGCAAAGTTTGCGAAATATCGTTGGACCCTGGGATGTGTAACTAGCCAGCTAAATTCGCTACATAATTCATTAGCTAGCTAACATTAGCTACAATTGCTAGCTCTAGTACACCGTTTAGAGCTGGTAGAATGGTGGAGGAGGAAGACGAAGCAGTTTATGACGAGGATTTGGATGACGGGGCGGGTGGAGCCGATGGGAGCCACGGCAAGAGAAAAAAGTTGTTCTCTAAAGAGCTTCGGTGTATGATGTATGGGTTTGGAGACGACCAGAATCCCTACACTGAATCAGTGGACATCCTGGAGGACCTTGTGATCGAGTTCGTCACGGAGATGACACACACAGCCATGTCCATCGGACGCCAGGGCCGTGTCCAGGTGGAGGACATTGTTTTCCTCATCCGGAAAGATCCAAGGAAATTTGCTAGAGTGAAAGACCTCTTGACGATGAACGAGGAGTTGAAGAGAGCCCGCAAGGCCTTTGATGAAGCAAACTATGGTTCTTAGATCCTGTGGTTGTAGAGGGATATGTGCTTCAACTTGAACATTTTTATCTTTCGCTTTGTCCATGCTTTTTATTCTGCTATGATTATTTGACATGTTTTTATAAGGATCTAAAGTTTATTTTGTAGCAGATGTGGCCATAGAGATAATTTTAATTGACCATCCACTTGTGACTTCAGATATGTTTGTGCTCATGTCAAATGCCAATGCCTTCTATACATATCTTTATCAAAATCGTCTGTTTCGTGTGACTTTCCAGCAGACTAGATGCTATGTTGCTGCCTTTCACAGTTTGGAAAGTGGATTGCACATTTGTTCACAAATAATTTCTCAAAATCTAATAGCATAGACACATCTAATAGGGTGGCAGGTAGCTGAGCTTTTGACTGTTTCGAAAGGTTGCTGTTTAGAATTCCCAAGCTGACACTGAAAAATGTGTCTGTGCCCTTGAGCAAAGCGCTTAACCCTAATTTGTTCCAGGTGCTGCGTACTACTATGGCTGACCCTGTAAAACAACACATTTCACTGCACCTATCTGGTGTATGTGACAACTTTTTTTATACTAGAAAGTTTTTTATACTCAATGTTTTATTTGTTAATGTCTGCAGAAGGATATTGCTTTGCCATATCAATCATATGTCCTGTGAGGAAACTTCGCTTGCATGTAAAGATTGTTGTCCTGTTTATCACTAAGGATAGGCCTAGTGACATAATTGTGAAATGGAAATGTATGAATACAGTAACTCGCAGCCTTTGAAACAATTTATTCCGTCCTTTACTGAGATATTTCAGGACATGGGCCTGGCCCTGAGGGGAGGAAAAATGTAGACTATCTATATGAATCCATGAATGGGTTTTTGTTCCGGAACCATTTCACTTGCTCCTACACCTTTAGACAGTGGATATATAGCTTTATCTTTGAGTAAAAAACTATTCGGCCTGTTGTGTTAAATGTTTGCAAATCTTCTGCACATGGACCTAATTGTGCATGGAATAAAACTCACTTAATGTTTTATCTCTGCCGGACTGAATTTATCCTTTGTTGCTTAATCTAGGGTTTCCCAAACTCTGTCCTGGAGCCCTCCCTGGGTGCACCTTTTGGTTTTTACCCAAGGACTACATAGCTGATTCAAAAAACCAACTCATCAAGCTTTGATTATTTGAATCCGCTGTGTAGTGCTAGGGCAAATATACAGTACCAGTCAAAAGTTTGGACACCTACGTGTTCAATTTTTTATTTTATTTTTATTTTACTATTTTCTACATTGTAGAATAATAGTGAAGACATCAAAACGATGAAATAACACATATGGAATCATGTAGTAACCCAAAAAGTGTTAAACAAGTCAAAATATATTTTATATTTGAGATTCTTCAAAGTAGCCACCCTTTGCCTTGATGACAGCTTTGCACACTCTTGGCATTCTCTCAACCAGCTTCATGAGGTAGTCATCTGGAATGTATTTCAATTAACAGGTGTGCCTTAAGTTAATTTGTGGAATTTCGTTCCTTTTTAATGTGTTTGAGCCAAACAGTTGTGTTGTGACAAGGTGGGGGGGTAAAAGACCAAGTCCATGTTATGGCAAGAACAGCTCAAAAAAGCAAAGAGAAATGACAGTCCATCATTACTTTAAGACATGAAGGTCAGTCAATACGGAACATTTCAATAACTTTGAAAGTTTCTTCAAGAGCAGTCGCAAAAACCATAAAGTGCTATGATGAAACTCGCTGTCATGACGACCACCACAGGAATGGAAAACCCAGAGTTACCTCTGCTGCAGAGGATAAGTTCATTAGAGTTAACAGCCTCAGGAATTGCAGCCCAGAGAAATGCTTCAGAGTTCAAGTAACAGACACATCTCAACATCAACTGTTCAGAGGAGACTGTGTGAATCAGGCCTTCATGGTCGAATTGCTGCAAAGAAACCACTACTAAAGGACACCAATAAGAAGAATAGGCTCGCTTAAGCCAAGAAACACATGCAATGGACATTAGACCGGTGGAAATTTGTCCTTTGGTCTGGAGTCCAAATTGGAGAGTTTTGGTTCCAACCTGCGTGTCTTTGTGAGACGCGGTGTGGGTGAAAGGATGATCTCCACATGTGTATTTCCCACCTTAAAGCATGGAGGAGGTGTTATGGTGTGGGGGTGCTTTGCTGGTGACAGTGTCAGTGATTTATTTAGAATTCAAGGCACACATAACCAGCATGGCTACCACAGCATTCTGCAGCGATACGCCATCCCATCTGGTTTGGGCTTAGTGGGACTATCATTTGTTTTTCAACAGGACAATGACCCAACACACCTCCAGGCTGTGTAAGGGCTATTTTACCAAGAACAAGAGTGATGGAGTGCTGCATCAGATGACCTGGCCTCCACAATCCCCCAACCTCAACCAAATTGAGATGGGTCAGACGGCAGAGTGAAGGAAAAGCAGCCAACAAGTGTTTAGTATATGTGGGAACTCCTTTAAGACTGTTGGGAAAGCATTCCAGGTGAAGCTGGTTGAGAGAATGCCAAGAGTGTGCAAAGCTTTCATCAAGGCAAAGGGTGGCTATTTGAAGAATCTCAAATAGAAAATATATTTTGATTTGTTTAACACTTTTTTGGTTACTACATGATTCCATAATAATGCCATTTCGCAGACGCTTTTAAACAAAGCGACACAGTCATGTGTGCATACATAGTTGATGTCTTCACCATTATCCTACAATGTAGAAAATGGTAAAAATAAAGTAAAACCCTGGTATGAGTAGGTGTGTCCAAACTTGACTGGTACTGTATTTATTGTATTATAATTTGTATTTTGCAGTGAGGAAATAGGCCTAGCTATACATTTACATTCAAGTCATTTAGCAGACGCTCTTATCCAGAGCGACTTACATGAGCAATTAGGGTTAAGTGCCTTGCTTAAGGGCACATCGACAGATTTTTCACCTAGTCGGCTCGGGAATTAGAACCAGCGACCTTTCGGTTACTGGCACAACGCTCTTACCCACTAAGCTACTGCTTTCTAATCTGATGTGGCTTGTTATTTTGGTCCATAACAGTAACAATGGCAGCCATACATCAAAGACAAGATGGATGTGTGGGTCAAATAAATAAAACATAAAAACATTTTATTGATATTCCTCAATAATAGCGTACAGACCAACTTCCAGTGAGCATGTGTTTATTAATTTATCTCCTTTCAAGCAATAATTTGTTATTACAGTGATGTGGTTACCGTTGGCATTGGTCTAAGCAGCGATCACAAGCTACCCGTCAGACTACATCCCGACTAAGCTCCCAGCTTCAGGCTGTTGAGGTGGTAGGTGCCCATGATGCACTGAGCCATACTGTGGAGTTGCAGTGAATTTCACATCCTGGCCTTGCCCACCTGATTTGGAGAACAGCAGCAGCTTGGCGTCATAATCACAAGCAAGAAGGGCTCAAAAGCCCTGGTAACCCCCACCAGGTGCCTGTCTGTTGAATCGAGGTGGAGGAACAGAGGCAATGGACCAGATAAGAGGGGAAGGGCAGGTTGGAGTGGGTCAATAGAGGATCAGAATAGGTCAGCAGGGGGTCAAAGGAAGGAGGAATGTCCATGAGTCTCTGTTTTACTGCACATTTTCCATCATCTTGAGGAATTCTAAAAAGAGTGACAAATCCATTATGAACAAAAAGTTTTAAATTCATGGCTATGTAATTCAGGGTCAATAAAGTCCTTTCAGTATCCATTATGAAAATGCAAGTCAATATGTAGGCTAATTGGCCAATCAGCATCACAATTATTATCAAAGGCATCATCCCTGTCATACCGTCAAAGTCCAGCATGCCATCAGCGTTCTTGTCTCCATCCTTCAGCAGCTCATCGATCTCCTCCTCTGAGATTTGCTCGCCAGAGCTGCGGATGATGATGGCGAACTCTTCTCTGTCTATGTAGCCGTCGGCATTCCTGCGCAAGTAACACATTGGAAGGAGTTTAACAGCCTTTCGACATCATTTGAAGGCGGACTGTAATTGCACACATGTAAACTGTAACCCCTTCTCCCCAAACCTGTAACGTACTTGTCGAACACACGGAAACATTCCGCTAACTCTTCCTCGGACTTGCCGGCCTGGTCCTCCTTTAGGAGCCTCACCATCATGACCAAGAACTCCTCGAAGTCGATTGTGCCGCTACCTGAGGTGAAGAGTCAGATAGATGACGCAACACGCTCGAATACAACAGTTAAAGACAATGTAAACAGGTATTTATGATACACTGGTCACAACATGGGCATAGGTTACCCAAAAGTAATTTAAGCATCCCATTTAAGTTTATACATACATTAACGTAGGCTAATATAATATATTTTAGATTCAGCCGTTTCTCACCATCCTCATCGACCTCCTCAATGATTTCATCCAACTCCTCTCTTGTCGGATTCTGGCCCAACATCCTCATGACCTGACCCAATTCCTTGGTGCTGATATCACCGCCACCGTCGGTGTCGAACATGTCGAAGGCAGCCTTGAACTCTGGAATGATGAGGTAGCTGATAAGTATCGGGAAACGTATTATTGTATTCATTAGACCTGACATTAAATTAACCGCAACATGGGTTTGTGATGGGCCTACTCACCGTTAAGCATCTCCTCGCTCAAGAATGAGCGAGCCTCCTGTTGCGCATCAGTCTAGAGAAAAAAAACAGCGCCACGTGTCATGTCATTGAAGTGACCATCTCTCCAAGACCAAGCTTATTTTTTTGCCAACAGTTGTTGATGTTATTGGCTATCAGATTAGTGTGTTTGTTTTATTGACACTCAAAAAAAAAAAAAAAAAAGTGTCCTCACAAAAGGGGCAGGCTAGGCCTATAAGGACTACTGACAGCTCTTGTGCCAAGTGAAACTTAGCTACGCTATTTAAGGCTCAGCACATTACTTCCCCCACCCTCTGTATATGGCCATACGGATACACAATCCGGCGGAATTTGTCGCGTAAGCACAACCCGCAGCCTTGCTGTGGGACTCCCTTTTAGGTTGTGTGCCCGACAAGCACCCATAAACCCATATATACCGTGCGCCCACTGAACACATAACTTTCATGCTCCAGAAATACTGCTATCAATACTTTATATTTTTGGTTAACACAATTTAGTTGTTATCAAGATGAGATTGAGAAAATCATGAGCTAAGCAAATTTCAATCACACGTCGTATACCTTACACTTTATATTCAAGAGACAATACATTGTCGATATTATTCTCAACTAAATTATTTCTAAATTAGGCTAATTAAATCTTAATTGCCCTTATTTCTTTGCCCATCCAGATTTAACATTGCACATTTAACCAATACAACCTCGCTATTTATCATGCATTTATTCGTGTAATTGGTTGTGTGTGTTCAAATTATTGTTCTTACCATGGTTGCGAATTAGCTTTCCCCAAAATATCCACGGAAATAAAGCCCAAGGAGTGGTCAATCCGCGTGCACCTCAACAGAAAGACTAGACGTTAAGTAAGAGTTCAGACACGCTTTAAACTGGTCACCTAAGACACGCCCCCCGATGCTCACAGGACTCCAGATTTAGAATCTTGAACTTTTTAGGGTTCTGAAGCCCCCCACAAGCCAATAAAAATGTTGAGTGGTGAGTGGTGGTCTTGAATCTGCAAACATTTAATTGATGGGGTAAACTTAGCTTAGGAAGTTTGGGGGCAAGTTTTGGGAAGTTTTCAGGTACATGTCACTATTGAAAGGCACACAACATTTCTGGGCATTCAAGTAAGACTTTTTATAAGTATGCATCTACCAATTTTTTATTTTGATTGTAAGTCAGGGCTGAGTGTCTGTGGGTTTTCGCTCTTCCCTTGTACATGATTGATGAATTAAGGTCACTAATTAGTAAAGAACTCCCCTCACCTGGTTGTCCAGGTCTTAATTGAAAGGAAAAACCAAAAGCCCGGAGACACTAGGCCCTCCATGGAATGAGTTTGACACCCCTGTTGTAAGTGCAGCAGGTTTGAGGTACCTGAATGTAACAGTATACCTAGCTATTCCCTGTCAGACACAATGTTTTTGCTCATCAAGCTAAACAAATTCCCTCTCCGGCCCCACTCGCAAAGTTTCAATGTTTTTTTTATTCAGAAGGGAATGAAGCCAGCCCTTTTAAGCAATCTCTGAAAATATTAAATTCTGAAACAAGGTGTAGCTTATGTCCAAGCATGCACTTGTGATTTCAAGCAAATATGGTGATTGCTGGTACCATACTTTAAACCAAAGGTAGGCCTCAGCATTGCTGATAAAGAAGGGTGGGCCCAGAGTGGGTTGTGACCGTGGGATGGCGTTTTATTCTGGGTGTGAAACCCTACCCTGTGGAAAAGGGCTGCAGAGCTGGAAGCTGGCAGTGCTATGCCCTGAATAGCAGACGATTTATGGTTGTATGGGGACAGGACAGAGACAGAGCCCGCCCTTAATTACAGTATCGTATCCAATAAACAGGCCAACCACTCAATATTTGACTCTCCTTGTATGGTGGAGGTTTCCTGCGCAGAGATAATAAGGCCTGGTGTCTGAGAGGGAGGAGGAGGGGTGGGATTCTGGGATATTATGGGGAAGAAGGGGGTGGGATGTTGTTAGTGGTGGTGGTGGTGGGGGTTAAGGGCTATATACTCAGGGAGCGGAGGATATCTTCCAAAATAAGGATTTGGTGGGCTGCTGCTACTACACATTTCAAACCTCTAGGTTCTTATTCCAGACACCTTCAAGATACGCTGTTGCATCTAGCAGCGGTGTCAGAGCCCTTGGAGATGGCATCTTACAATACTGATATAGTATTTGTAAACCTGGGGACCTCTCCATGGAGACAGAGCAGTGTCAGTGCATTCTGTTGAGTGCTCACAGCTCTTTTTTGATCATCATGGATGACATGAAGTGATGAAAAGATCATTGATTTTGCAAGTTGCCGTTAGCGACGCAATTAGAAGCATCTGAACGTTTTCTTCACCTTTACTGTCTTTCTTTTTTGGTGAACTGTTTTGGACTTTGCATGCTCCTTTACCTAATGTGGTAGACCTATTTCTCTTTCATCCATTTTCATGAATCTTTCAAGATTCATCACAAGAAAAACCACAACAAAGGACCTCAGAAGGATTAGGCAGAGCCAATCAAGATGACCGTTTTTTCTATGGACTTTGGAACAAAGGTGTTTTCAGAAACCAAGGACACTGACTAGTGGGAATAGTTCATATATGGGAATAGGAGAGGGGAGGAGAAAGTGGAATATACGGGGTGAGGGTGGGCTAGGATACCTGAGATGTTGCAGTCAGGGTGGGGGGGAGTGGTAAGGGAAGGCGTGGGGGTGGTGGAGGGGAGGGGTAGTGGTACTGGAGGGGAGGGCTGATAGTGATGCATTATGATTGGCAAAGGGCTTGTCTTGATACAGAGAAACGGTAGAGTGGAGTGATACAGAAGGAGCAGACAATGAGCCAGTCTACTGTATCAACATGACAACAAGGGATGGAAACATATGTTAAAGATGAAAGCAGGTTTATTTTTGAAAGTGCTCTGTACAGGGTTGAGACGCGAGAGGGGCGAGACGCAGAAAAAAGAAGGGCGAGACAAAGAGGGGAGAGGGGAGGGACTCAGAGGAGCCAGGGGCGAGATGCAGAGGGGAGAGGGGAGGGACTCAGAGGAGCCAGGGGCGAGATGCAGAGGGGAGAGGGGAGGGACTCAGAGGAGCCAGGGGCGAGATGCAGAGGGGAGAGACGCAGCGGGGCCAGAGGGGTGTAGCATTTCTTGAGAGGGAGCAGGTGTAAAGAGACAGCTGGGTGGGAAGTGTTAGGTTGCGGGTTGCGGAAAGAGCCTTCGTCTTAAAAGGGTTGGACGGATATTTATAGCCACAGAGTCCACATTACTGAGATCGGCAGTATTGAGGAGGGGGTAAATAACCTTCAGTTATTGTCTTTTCTCAAACACATTTTCACTTTATTGTAGTGTTTTGGGGTAGAATCTTTACTGTAGTGGATTTGGGCAGACTCCTTAGTATATATATATATATATGTATATGTATGTATGTATATGATTGGGCAGAGGCGCTGCCATGGGTGGGCTTGGGGGGGCATAGGCCCACCCACTTGGGAGCCAGGCCCACCCACTGAGGAACCAGGCCCAGGCAATCAGAATGAGTTTTCCCCCACAAAAGGGCTTTCTTACAGACATAAATACTCCTCAGTTTCCTCAGCTGTCCGGGTGGCTGGTCTCAGACGATGCCTCAGGTGAAGAAGCCAGATGTGGAGGTCCTGGGCTGGCGTGGTTGCACATGGTCTGCGATTGTGAGGCCGGTTGGACGTACTGCCAAATTATCTAAAACGACGTTGGAGGCAGCTTATGGTAGAGAAATTAACATTACATTCTCTGGCAACAGCTCTGGTGGACATTTCAATTGCACGCTCCCTCAAAACTTGAGACAACTGTGGCAGGGATGTAGCTCAGTTGGTAGAGCATGGCGTTTGCAACGGCAGGATTGTGGGTTCGATTCCCACGGGGGGCCAGTATGAAAAAAAAAAATGTATGCACTCACTAACTGTAAGTCGCTCTGGATAAGAGCGTCTACTAAAATGTAATTGTGTTGTGTGACAAAACACATTTTAGGGTGGCCTTTTATTGTCCCCAGCACAAGGTGCACCTGTGTAATGATCATGCTGTTTAATCAGCTTCGTAATATGCCACACCTGTCAGGTGGATGGATTATCTTGGCAGCGTAGGGATGTAAACAAATTTGTGCACCAAATTTTAGAGAAATAAGCTTCTTGTGCAATATGGAAAATCTCTGGGATATTTTATGTCAGCTCATGAAACATGGGACCAACACTTTCCATGTTGCATTTATAGTTTTGTTCAGTTTATATTCTGGACTCTGACTTTGCTCATTCTGATATTTCTTAATTTCTAGTTGTTTTTAACTTTTTGGATTGTGTGTATTTTTATTGTATTGGTAGATATTACTGGACGGTTGGAGCTAGAAACATAATAATTTCGCTGCACCTGCGATAACATCTGCAAATCTGTGTACGCGACCAATAAACTTTGATTTGATTTGTAGTGTTTTTGGGTAGCCTCTTTACTGTAAGTAGTTGGGAAGACTCAAGAAGGTGTGGCTTCAATTTTGTATTTGATTTTCCATTCAGAAACATAGTTGTTCTTTTCTTCAAGCAGTAGAAGTGGCCAATGGAAAGGGTCAGGAAGGAATGCTGGTCTTGTTACTGTACATTCTCCATCATTTTCAGAAATTCTGGAACACAGAAAAAAGGGGTTCATTGGAACCTCTCCCACCCACTACTACTGAGAGTACCTTTATCCCAATCAACCTGCCGCTCTCTGTGATAGCAAAACACACGACTGTATCATCAAACCACAACCCTTACCCAAGCACAATATATAGTATCCCCCCCTATAACCCTGTATGTGTCCAGTCACCAGAAGATGAATGTCATATATGAGCCTTTTCATGTTAATGATTGTTTATCTCATGCGGATGTGGTACTTCCATGATACCAGACCTCAACACTGTATTCTGTTTTGAATATTTGTTAAACAGAGAAACCCAGAACAGCTGGAGTTGAGTATAGTCAAGACTTGTGGTCATTAATATTAATTAACAGAAATAAACTTGCCTACACAAATTACCATAGTTTAAACAGTCAACTGTGTGTGTGTGTGTGCGCGCGTGTGCATTCCAGTCTATATTTACCCACAGACTGCGCACCCAAATTGCCCCTGTTAATCCCAAACCAATCACTAGTCAAAGTTTCTATGCAAATCGTTTACCATTGACAATTAGTCATCTACCAGTTAATGTTCCGTTAGCATAATACATGAATGTGAATGACATTTAAGCCTGTGTGTGTGGGAGTGCATGTCTTACCATCAAAATCAAGCCTGTTGTCTTTGTTTAGGTCTGCGTCTGTCATTAGCTCGGTACATTCCTCCTCTGTGACTGGCTCTCCAGTGGCGGCCAAGATGTCATTTAACTCCTCACGGTCAATAAAACCGTCGCCATTTCTGTTGTATTGGGCAGAGGATAGATCAGTTGAGATCAATTAGAATAATGTAACACACAGCTGCTGTATTTTGCCTGAACTAAAAGGGAAATGAAGCTGATTTGAGCTTCCTAACGAGGCTGTGTCCTGTGATTGGCCATCCACCAGATACCTTATGGTGAACCAGGGTGAGAAATCTCTGTAACATGCCAGTAAGGAGGAGACTCCAGGGGTTACGATTCAGGGGACGTACTTGTCGAATATACGGAAGACCTCTGATAATTCTTCCTCGGACTTGCCGGCCTGGTCCTCCTTTAGGAGCCTCACCATCATGACCAAGAACTCCTCGAAGTCGATACTGCCGCTACCTGGTGTTGGGAGGAGGGCAGGACACAGCCAGGGGCTCATGAGATGAAGCAGGGACATAGGAAGCATGAATAATAGTAGAAATACCCTGGCCAGACATTTGAATTATCTCCTGACATTTGACCCAGTCAGTTATTTACCATCCTCATCGACCTCCTCAATGATGAGGGCCAACTCCTCTCTGGTCGGGTTCTGGCCCAACATCCTCATCACCTGACCCAACTCCCTGGTGCTGATGTCACCACCACCGTCACTGTCGAACAGGTTGAAGGCAGCCTGGAACTCTGGATGGGAGAGTTAGTGTTTACCGAGAGAAATTCTCACCTGTTGGTCACGTGTTACCTTAATGTGCTGTTGGTACAATCAGAGCATTTTTAAAGTGACACATTTTGTTGACTGTTGGAAGTATTCTTAGGATGACTATGGCTACATAAACACGACCTAAACAGCTGAATGTGAAGTGATACACATAGCATGGTTGGAACAAGCAGACACAGGGATATGCTATACATTACACACGTGGCTTACCAGCAATCATATCCTCGCTCAGGAAGGAGCGGGCGTCGCTCTGTGTTTCAGTAGGCTAGAGGGGGAGGATAGGGGAAGTTGTATTAATATATACATTTTCTCATGTACTAGTTCACTCTGCCTGTGGTGTTAGATAATTATATATATATTAAAACAGACCTTTCTGTTAGATAATTATATATATATTAAAACAGACCTTTCTGTTAGATAATTATATATATATATTAAAACAGACCTTTCTGAGAAGATTAATACAGGTATTGTAGAGCAGGTTTGGAGTCAATTCCAATTGAAGGTAGTCAATTCAATAAGTGATTTGAATTTAAACTTTACAAATTGAAATATTTTAGAAATAAATGGCTTTTACTCTGAAGTTTTTTGAGAAGTCATTAAAAATAGATGAGCTTTTTTTTCAATTATTGAATTGGAATTTCAGTTTACTTCCTGAATTGACTGCCTTCAATTCGAATTGACCGCAACAGTGCCGTAGAGCTGTCATTGAAGAGAGCATGTTGGATCCAGACCACAGTCTGGACACTTTATAGCTGCTGTCACACTATATGGGATGGGTCATTTTATTTTCCCTCATATATCTGTCATCACCTCCACCTACCTACCATAAATCTGTCATCACCTCCACCTACCTACCATATATCTGTCATCACCTCCACCTACCTACCATATATCTGTCATCACCTCCACCTACCTACCATATATCTGTCATCACCTCCACCTACCTACCATATATCTGTCATCAACTCCACCTACCTACCATATATCTGTCATCACATCCACCTACCTACCATATATCTGTCATCACCTCCACCTACCTACCATATATCTGTCATCACCTCCACCTACCTACCATTGACTGGCAGCAACTCTTCACACATCTACATCAAGCTAAATGACAAGCAACATTATGACAATGAAAAAAATATTACATGTTCACAAACGTTCTACAAATGATACATATTTGTGTAGGGCCATGGTAGAAAATGATAATCTAACAACATTATTTAATGCCTTTACATGTCATCAATGAACATATTGTATAACTTTTAAAAAGCAACAGAAAAGCAATATAGATTATTTCCAATAAAAGTAATGAAGGAAGATAGGACTGTCTTTCTGTCTTTGGTCCTTGAACCATTGGTTCAACAGCAAAAATATGACAGATACTTAATATACCTCCAGGGGAGAGTTGATAGTCAATCACAGCCATGTCCCACCACTCTGCTCCTACACTGATTCATCCATCCTCTTTAACAACTCCTTGTACTCTGAGCACCCCCCACAACCCCATCCCTCACATTCATTATACTGCCTCCCTCTGGCATGGCAGAGATTCTGCCAAAGTCATTACTAGTGTCTATGTCTACACTGTGACATACAGATACAGATATGTTGGCATTCCACCTGTCACTCACTCACTTTGTCACTTTCAATCACTTTGCCACCGTGTTCTGTCTAGCCAGCACCACTGTCTCAGTAACCTTTGGTGACCAATGGTGGCCTTGAAAAACCTTAACGACGTCATACACTAACGCGTGAATTGAAGTAGACGCGGTACACAATATACCGCATGACGTTCGGTCTGTGGTACATGTAACATAACAGCAAAGGGAATACAAAAAACATCTCATTGAAAAAAAAGGCAAGATCTTGATGCGTGGGCCACAACAACAAGACAAGATCCTTAAACTTTAAAATCGGTAGCCCTCTTTACGTAAATCGTTTGGTCCAGCTGTACTCCACAGCTGGGCCAGCTGGTGTGTGTGTACGTATGTTTGAGCACAGGCAGGACTAGTCCATTTTCAAAATCAATCAGGAATATCCATCTTCAGCAATTCCCCACAATGAAAAAATATCAGCAAAATCTTTAGAAATCGGACAACATCTGTAGAAAACAGCAGAATGAGCGAAACAATCCTAAAACATCTGATCATTTAAAAGATTGTTATCTTCGTTCGCTCTCGGTTTCTCCCTCTACAGACTCTTACCATGGTGGCTGTCTCCGCTGCAACAGACAACAGAGAGAAAGATGGAACTCCAGGGAAGAGTGGCTTTCTGATACACCGTTGATAGACACAGTACTATGACTACCCAATAAGTACCCCTCATCTAGCTGCCTTTTGTCTGAATATGATCAGGATTGGGCAAGAAGCCCTTCGCCTGGACTAGCATCAACCAATCGTCTCGCTGCTTTCTTTGCAAACGCCACACAACCTCCACCTCACTCATACTCCCCTCCTCTCCTTAAGCTCCCTCCATATTTAGCTAAAGGACAAGAGTAGCAGTCTCAATTACATTTATTATGGCAAGGGTTCAACTGACCATCTAACAGCAGATGGACACTGTCTATCACATAGTGTTGTATGTGGGATGGGCTGGACATGAGGGGGAAGGATTTTCTGTCTGTCTTTCTGTCTTTACTCAGTCTGCACTCTTCACTGAGCTCATGTCCTTGGACTTGTGACATCTGTAAATGGCATGCACGTGAAGTCATGATCTCTCGTCGCACAGCGGTGCCGTCCAATCAATTATCCCTGACATCTCTTTTTAATTATACAAGAACATAGAAGTCAACAACTACTTTGAAGACTGTTATATCCTGATATTTTAAACTCAACTGTAGATATCAGTTTCATATCTGTGTGTTGATGTTCTATCCTTCTCTCGCTGCTTGCACCTTGGCTGTTCTTACAGGCCAATCACAAGGAGTGACCTTGTCAGCCACTAATCTCCCACCCCACTTCGTTGGCTTTCCATGCCCGATCAGGTTTCTCTCATGGTAATCCTTCAAGTGCTTGAGTTTCGTTGGCTTTGCAAATATACAGTTTCTATTCCCAAGGCCCATCAGTGTGTTATAGACTGGCAATCGTAATCGGACTCAGGCACGTGCACACACACGCGCATGCACGTACACACATAGACATACACATAGATATTACTGCACTGTTGGAGCTAGGAACACAAGCATTCCGCTACACCCGCAATAACATCTGCTAAATATGTGTATGTGACCAATAACATTTTGATTTGATTTGACATAAAACACTGAATATACAACACTACCGACAGCCACACACTAAGGCACTCACACAAAATACACTACTAAAGTTTCCAGATACACACCTACTTGCACATTACTGAGATACATACTTATATGATGTATTGTATTGTAGGCCGTCATTGTAAATAAGAATTTGTTCTTAACTGACTTGCCTAGTTAAATAAAGGTAAAATAAAATAAAAATAAAGAAAACATTGCAAACAACTCGCATAGACTCACGGCTGCACAAAGATACCAACACACACTTACACACAGGCAGGTCACTCCACGAGCAGAGTACATTTTGCGTCCCTTTTGATATTTAAAGTAGAAATTGTGCACCAATATTGCATTTTAAATTAAGTACCCTTTAATATAGACCACATTGAAAATTCATTTTTTTTTATTTTTTATATGAATAAAGACTTGCTAAGTGCCAAGAATCAGCATGTCCCTCATCATGTATTTCCGACTTCTAGGAAGATTTTAACCCACTTAGCCCCAAAATGTGTTCAAGTTTTCGCCATCATTGTAAAGCCCTAGTTATGTTTTTGCTCTGACAAAGTCATTTCTGAACATTGTTATTTATATAATGTGATTCATTTACATCTGTCCCTCATTTTAAGGTCAAACCTGTTATGTGAACTGAACTCTTTTTTTAATATGGTGAAACTATTCCTTAAAAAAATGTTTTTCAAAAGAAACGTTGAACATCTAATGGTCAAATCTTAGTGTAAAAGCAGGTGAGCTGGTTCTACTCTTTTTGGTCATTTTCTGGTGTTTTGTGGTGGAAAACTGAGTGTGTCGAGCATAACACATCAACCCTGTTACCCATAGATAGCTAGGCTAAAAATGGTTTAACAATTACATTTTGTTTGTGAAGCTTGTGTAGGACATGGGGATGTGTGAATCTTACTCCTCAGCCTGAAGTGTCCCCACTTGCGCCAGCAAATAGCTAGCTTTTCGCTTGGCGCCGACTGGTAAGGCGCTTCAGGAGGGCGGCCACGTGTGCTAGCAAGGCAGAGGTCCTGAGTTCGCGGCAGGTATGGGCCGAATCGGGAGGAAGTGGTACTCGCTAAGCAAGCAGCGTGACGTCCTTGCATTCAATTGCCCCTCCCCGTTGCACACAACAAGCTTCCATTCCCTGTCACAAGGGGATTTATGGCTGATTTAAGATGAAAACCTTAACCCTGTGTCACGCCCTGGCTCTGGGACTCTGTTATGTTGAGCCAGGGTGTGTTGTTTCTTTTGTGTTTTGTGTGCTAGGGTGATAGTCTAGTTTTGTATTTCTATGTTGGCCAGGGTGGCTCCCAATCAGAGACGGCTGTAGCTCGTTATCTCTGATTGGAAGCCATACTTAGGTAGCCGTTAGGCATTCATTTGGTGTGGTTTCTTGTTCCGTATGGTTTATATTGTAGCCAAGGACTTCACGTTTGGTTATCGTTTGTTGTTTTGTTCGTGTGATCATAATAATTAAAGGATGTTCACATTCCACGCTGCGCATTGGTCCTCTCTTCCCGACGATCGTGACAGAAGAAACCACCAAAACTGGACCAAGCAGCGTGTCCAGGAGCCATCGGCAGGGGAATCTCTAGCGGATCTCCTGTGCCACCTCGACTGGGTCAAGCCGTGTGAGGAGGAGAGAGGCTGGAGTTGGAAGCAGAAGAGCGAGAGTTGGGCGAGAACTATGGAGGCCTGGTCCACGGGGAGGAGAGACACCCATCATTTTTTTAGGGGGGGGCTCACGCCGTGGACGACGGGGCAGCAGGAGGCCGCGATAGAGCGGTTAGCAGAGGAAGCCGCCAGGTTACGGGGGCCACTGGTCACCAAGGGGAAGGAGAGTGTAGAGGCACGGCGAGAGGTACTGGGGTGTGTTACCAGTCCGGTCCGGCCCGTTCCTGATCCCCGCGTAGGGCCAGTGGTGTGTGTCCCCAGTACGGTCCGGCCTGTTCCTGCTCCCCGCACCAAGCCAATGGTGCGCGTCGCCAGCCCGGCCCGGCCTGTTCCTGCTCCCCGCACCAAGCCAATGGTGCGCGTCGCCAGCCCGGCCCGGCCTGTTCCTGCTCCCCGCACCAAGCCTATGGTGCGCGTCGCCAGCCCGGCCCGGCCTGTTCCTGCTCCCCGCACCAAGCCAATGGTGCGCGTCGCCAGCCCAGTTCGGTCCGTCCCTGCTCCCCGCACCAAGCCAATGGTGCGCGTCGTCAGCCCGGTCCGGCCCGTCCCTGCTCCCCGCACCAAGCCTGTGGTGCGCGTCGTCAGTCCGGCACAGCCCGTGCCTGTTCCACCGGTGCCTGGTCCGGCACCGGTCAGCTGCTCCACTCCGGAGCTAGAGCAATCCGCTCCACCAGTGTTCAGTCCAGCTCCGGCCAGCAGGGCCAGACTGGACCAGGGGCGCTTTGGGGGGTTGGTTGGAGGGTGGGGGTCAAGCCCGGAGCCGGAACTGCCTCCGAGGAGGAATGCCCACCCGGCCCTCCCCTGTTCGGTTTATGTTTGGCGCGGTCGCAGTCCGCGCCTTTGGGGGGGGGGTACTGTCACGCCCTGGCTCTGGGACTCTGTTATGTTGAGCCAGGGTGTGTTGTTTCTTTGTGTTTTGTGTGCTAGGGTGATAGTCTAGTTTTGTATTTCTATGTTGGCCAGGGTGGCTCCCAATCAGAGACGGCTGTAGCTCGTTATCTCTGATTGGGAGCCATACTTAGGTAGCCGTTAGGCATTCATTTGGTGTGGTTTCTTGTTCCGTATGGTTTATATTGTAGCCAAGGACTTCACGTTTGGTTATCGTTTGTTGTTTTGTTCGTGTGATCATAATAATTAAAGGATGTTCACATTCCACGCTGCGCATTGGTCCTCTCTTCCCGACGATCGTGACACCCTGTTACTTTAATGGAACTTTATTGGCACTTACTAGAGTCTTTCTTTTACCCCTTGAGACTGGAAATCGTTTTTTATTAAGTTGAACATGTGCTCTTTATGGCAGAATGTTACAATTAGGTGAAAGTAATTTATTTTATTTTATCAAGTTACACTACAAAATGTACTTTATTCATGGAATGACCCAGGCATCTATCACTGTCTCTTTAGATGTCATGACTTTCAGTAAACAGACCAATGCAGAGCATACTGTCAAACAGAGAAACACTTCCTCATTCAAATCAATTTCACTGATGACGTGTAACACAGTGACACAGACTAGCATTAATTAAAAAACAAATCAGGTTTTCTGTAGTTGTTAATGGGATACTGCAAGATTCTGTCCAAATCATCTACAAGTGACTTTGTTGAGCTTCACAATCAATGTTAGATACTTTCAGATGATTTGGACATGATGTGCAAAAAATGTTAATATCGGTCCCATGACTTGGAATGGGATTTGTGCCACAAATGCTAAAACATTAGCATGTGGAAACAGTGCCAGGGAAACTAAACCAAAGCATGGATTGCTGTCATACCTTGTCATTAGACTGCTTACAGGGTAAGGAAACCAATTTGTCATTTTGTAATTTGGGTGAACTATCCCTTTAAGCAGTTTTTATTTTATTTCCCAGAGTCAGATAAACTCGTGGATACCATTTTTACGTCTCTGTGTGCAGTATGAAGGAAGGAAGGCTGTGTTTCCACAGCCACCCTAAGAACCCAAATTAGATTGTATTTTTTTCTTACTGTCCGCACTCAATTTTACATGTGATCCTGTCACGCCTTGTCCTGCTCCCACCCTCCGGCGCTCGACGTCCCCGGTCTATTAACCACCGGTCCTGGCAACCTACATTGCGCACACCTGGCAACCCACATTGAGCACACCTGGCAACCATCATTGCGCACACCTGGACTTCAATCACCACCCTGATTACTCTCCCTTCATATAGACATCAGGCAGTATTGGTTTTGGTCACGTTCAGTATGCTTCTCCTGTTTTGTATTATCTTCATGTTTATTATTCAACTCACCTTCTGCACCTGCTTCCTGACTCTCTGTGTATACGTTACAGAATACTGCCCTTCTGCACCTGCTTCCTGACTCTCTGTGTATACGTTACAGAATACTGCCCTTCTGCACCTGCTTCCTGACTCTCTGTGTATACGTTACAGAATACTGCCCTTCTGCACCTGCTTCCTGACTCTCTGTGTATACGTTACAGAATACTGCCCTTCTGCACCTGCTTCCTGACTCTCTGTGTATACATTACAGAATACTGCCCTTCTGCACCTGCTTCCTGACTCTCTGTGTATGTGACAGGTTAAAGGACATATTCATAGCCTGTTATACACTAAAAAGTATTAGTAAGTTCATGGTATGTAAGGATCTTAAAATATCTAAGGTTAAAAAGATAATGCATCCAGTACTAGTTCATAGAGATTGATAAAATGCATAAATGTGTTTAAAATCCGTCAAGAGTCAAAGGGTTAATATTGTAAGAGGAATGTGTAAATGTTATATTGACTACTTTATTTTGTGGTGCCTAATTTAAGGGTAAAAGTGTTCATCTGTGATCTACTAAATGCTCTTAATCTATGAGCCTGAGATCGATTGCTCTGGTCTCCACCCAACTTCCTGGGGGAATCGCGGTCTTTTCTCATTACACTAAATTTGTCGGTGAGGAAACATAACTGCGTCACGTTCGTGATTATTTCTTCCCTTTTTCAGGGGTGTAACATTTTGGAGGCTCCGCTGAGATTGCTGCTCAGATGTCCGGCTTCCACATCCTGGTCGCTGAATTCCGAGCCAGCTAAATCCCTACATAACAACCCAGGCAGGCTGCAGTGAGGAAAGTGTTGCTGTTCGAGGGGAGCTGGAAGTTGGGGGTTAAGTACGTGTCGACTGAGGCCGTTGAGAGACCATCAGAGACAGTAAGGACCACCTAATTCAGAGTCAACTCCTGCACAGTAAAGGTTCCTCCTGTCCTGTCAACATGACAACCGCCTTGGAAGAACTACAGGAAGAGGTAGTAGGAGAATTGCAAACCCTGACTAAAGACAAGTTACTAGACGTATGTGATTTCCTTGACATATCAGGCGAACAGAGAAGAGATGTTCAAGACAAATCCCGCATATCACTGATGACTCACATTATGATGTTCCTTGAAAGAGAGGAAGTTGCAGAGTTAGAAGATGGCGGCATGTCGGAATTATTGTTACTTAAAGACAAAATGACAGAGATGATCAGTGGCATAGATAGCAAGACAGGGCAAACTGACCATGATATTGAAACAGCCAGAACACATCACAGAATAGAGGGACTGAGAACTGTAACCCCACAACAAGGGGGTGGGAACTGAGCAGAGTACTGCAGACCAAGCCAGTGATTCTCTGCGCCAGCCCCAACCCCCTGCCCATCTTCAGAGGAGCATGCAGCTCTCACCCAGTGCACAGCCCGGCTCATACTGGCGCAAAGAGTTAAAAATTTCTGGTCAGATAGGTGAACCGGGCCAGAAAGATAAACTGACTTTTCCAGCCTTGCCCATCAGATTGAGAATGGACTTAACAGAGGCTATCCTGAGGTAGAAATAGTAGACGCAGTAATCAGGGCTATTTCTCCAGGCTCACAGCTACGCAGCTACTTGGAAGGTAAACCCCAGCTAACTCTTCCCACACTTAGATGCATCCTGCGTTCCACTTCCAAGAGAAGAGTGCAACAGAGCTTTACAAACAGCTAGCTTCAGAAGCACAGCATAGCAAGGAGACCCCTCAAAGCTTCCTGATGCGCGTCTTAGATTTGAGGCAGAAAGTACATTTGCGTCCCAGGAGTCAGAATCAGGGCTTAAGTATGACCCTGCCCTAGTCCAGCGCATGTGTTTACACACAGTCCTTACAGGTCTCCAGAGTGACAGTATCAGGATAGACATGCAGCCTCTCCTGCTTGATAGCGAAACATCAGATGAGGTTTTGCTAGAGAAGCTTAACATTGCTTGTGCTAATGAGTTAGAAAGACGAAACAAAAAGCGTTTTAATGCCCCACAGCCTGCTACAACTGTAAGTGTAGTCCAGTTAGAAGATACGCCATCTGCAAAGTGTCCTGTGAAGGAAGCCAAAGCTAAGATACCCGCAGAACTGTTAACAGAGTTAGCTGAACTTAAGACAGGTGTAGCTTCCCTAAAAGGTCTCAGTGCAGAGATTGCTCAGATTAAGGAGACATTACAGCAGCCTATGTTTCAGTCATCGCCTTATGCCCATGCCCCACTTCCAGTTAGGAGGCCAGATAGGGAACCCCAGCCACCTGTTTCCCAGCAGCAGTATTACAGCAACTACAGTCAGCCCCAAGCACCTGACCCTGCGCAGTATCAATATGCACCTAACCTGTATACCAACCGCTCTGCTCAAGCTCCAAGGAGGTGTTTTGTCTGCCAGCAGGCCAGAACAGATGCACGCTGCACACACCATGCTTCCGATGTGGGAGTGGAGAACATTTTCAAGCTGGATGTAAAATCCGGGGAGTCAGACCATCCAAAGAGGCCCCTTTAAACGGGGAAGGGTTACCGCTGAGGACAAGTGTTAACCATAGCTACCAAAAAGTCCCAGAAATGTGCAAATTGTGCCAGAGAAGAGTCATTTGAGAACCTGAAACAATGTTCATCATGTAAAGAGACACTGTACTGTTCCAAAGGATGTCAAAACCAACATTGGACTAAACATAAGGAAAAATGCACTCACCTGAAAATGGACTCTACCTGTGAAAAGCTTTCCTGTACAGAAGAAAATGCCCACTCTTTACCATCCCTAGCTCAAGGTTGCCACCCCATAAGGTCACCTCGCTAGTCGGTAGACAGTGCCTTGTTGAGTGTCACCTGAATCGCCACCACCTCCAAGCTCTATGGGACACAGGCTCTCAGGTATCGGTCATTGATGAACGATGGAAAGCGGAATCTCTCCCAAAACGCAAGGCTGAGGGATGTTTCAGAAATTCTGGACTCACCTGATGATCTAAGATTGACGGCAGCAAATGGGACTGAAATGCCGTACCTGGGATGGATTGAAACAACTTTTTGGCTAGCCTCTGAAACTGACCAAACGAAGGAACTGATCATCCCAGTGCTGGTAATGAAAGGCTGTCACCTATCTCATCCCATCATAGGTTTCAATGTTATTGAGCACATCCTGACAAGGACCGAAAAGACTAAACGTACAGCACAGTGAAAAAGCTTTCCCAAGCCTCAAAAGAAATAAGGTGAGGGCTTTTATACAGGCTGTTAGCGCAGAACAGACAGATGAATACGCAGTGAAGACCAAGAAAGAGAAGGTTGCTGTACCAAAAACACAGTAGCATTCAGATTGAGTGCCGGGTAGCTTCCCAGCCTTTCAAAGATGACATGACAATGCTTTTCCAGCCAGACCTGAACCCGCAGTGGCCAGATGAACTTGAGTTCTTTGACACACTAGTCAGAGTTAAGAAAGGTGTTTTTCCAGTTGTCATGCTTGATGTCTCTAACCCCACTGACCACTGACATTGCCCTGCTAGGACGCACCATAATCGGTACAGTACAAACCATTATGACTGTGTTACTTTGCCCAAGTCTTTGAAAAGCTGTCACCCCAGCCACAGTGAATCACACTAGTGTTCAAACTCCATGTACTGCTACTGAACAGTGGGATCCACCAGTAGGTTTAAGTCACCTAACCGAAGAACAGAGAGAGGTTGTTAGGAAAATGCTTAGAGAAGAGTGTCACTCCTTCTCCAGATCAGACAATGACATTGGCTGCATTGAACGATTGAAAATGACTATTTCTCTAAAGGACTCTGAACCAGTCAAGCGCACATACATGTCAGTGCCCAGGCCACTGTATCAGGAGATGAAGGGTTACCTTCATGACCTCATAGCCCAGGGGTTGGGTTAGGAAGTCAAACTCTTGCATATTCTTCACCTGTCGTTTGCGTTAGGAAGAAGGGACGGACCCTCCGGTTGTGTATAGATTACAGAGACCTGAACAGAAAGACACATCCCGACCGCCAGCCCATCCCTCGGGTCCAGGACATCATGGACAGTTTAGGTGGTAATTCCTGGTTCTCCCTTTTAGATCAGGGAAAAGCATATCACCAAGGGTTCATCTCTGAAGAAAGCAGATCACTGACAGCATTTGTGACCCCATGGGGACTCTATGAGTGGATACGTATGCCATTCGGCCTCATGAACGCTCCTGCAGCTTTTCAGCGTTGTATGGAGGAATGTTTGGAAGGGCTCCGGGACAACATCTGCATTCCTTATCTGGACGACACGCTAGTTTTCAGTAAAACTTTCTGACAGCCATGTGAATGATGTGCAAAAGGTTTTGCAGCGTCTCAGAGAGTATGGCATCAAACTAGCCAAGTAAGTGTGATCTCTTTAAACCCCAGGTCCGTTATTTGGGCAGAATAGTGTCTGCAGACGGCAGCAAAGTTGACCCAGCCGATTTTGAAGCAGTAAGAGCATTGAAAGAGATCAGACCACAGACTGTGGGCCAGCTCAGAAAAATGCTTGGTTTACTCACTTACTACAGACAGTACATCAAAGACTTTTCTAGGAGGGCCAGCTGTCTGTATGACCTCCTGAAAGCAGATTCAGAGAAATTACCTGACCACCCACGGAAAGCAAAAACAAAGAAAGTAAGTCATGTGGTGCCCTCAAACAAGCCAATCCTGTGGACTGACCAGCATCAACAGGCACTTGAACAGCTGATTGAGTGTCTGCTTCACCCACCAGTCTTAGGTTTCCTGACTTCACTCAGCCATTTGTTGTACACACTGATGCGTCACACCAAGGCTTGGGAGCAGTTCTTTATCAAGAGCAAGATGGGAAGCTTAGGGTCATTGCTTATGGCTCTCGAACCTTAATAGCAGCTGAGAAGAACTATCACTACACTCTGGCAAGCTAGAATTTCTAGCTCTAAAATGGGCAATCACTGATAAGTTCCATGATTATTTGTACTATGCTCCGACCTTCACTGTATACAGTGATAACAACCCGCTCAGCTACATTCTGTCTACTGCAAACTGAACGCAACCACTTCCAGGTGGGTTGCAGAATTGGCTGATTTCCACTTTACAATAAAGTACAGGCCAGGCAGAGAGAACGGTGATGCAGATGCTTTGTCGAGGATGCCACTGGATGTAGAGTCACTGATGAGAGAATGTTCTGAGGAGCTTCCACCAGACACCATTGCCGCCACTATACAAGCAGTAGAGGTACAGAAAGAGCCTTTTGTGCCTTGGTCAATTTCAGCTGCATCTATGTCAGTATCAGCTGAAGGTGAGACAACTACAGCAACAATCAGCTCGATCCCAAAAGAGGGGATAAGAGAGGCACAAGAGTCTGATCCGGTCATCCGTCCTGTGCTCGATTTCAAGCTGTCTGGTTCCAAACCGCCAGTTAAAGAGCAAAAGGAATTCAGTCCAAAGACAAAATGCCTATTCAGAGAATGGGACAAATTGACAATCGACAGTGATGGTATTCTTTACAGAATCACTACAGCCCGCAAGCAGTTAGTTCTACCAGAGCAGTACAAAGGTAAAGTGATGGAAGAGTTGCACAATAACATGGGACACCAAGGTACTGACCGCACTGTATCACTAGTACGTGACCGCTTCTTCTGGCCTTATATGCAATCTGACATTGAGCACTATGTGACTAAAACTTGTAGCTGTGTCAAGCAGAAAAAGCCAGGCCATGAAACAAGAGCTCCTCTGACAAACAGTGACAACACAGCCATTTGAACTGGTATGTATAGATTTCCTCCATCTCGACAGATGCAAAGGGGGGATATGAGTACATCCTCGTGATTGTTGATCATTTTACACGTTACACTCCAAGCTCTACGCCACCACATCAAAGTCAGGGAAAAACTGCTGCAAATCTCATCTTCAATGACTTTGCCCTGAAGTTTGGGTTCCCCTCCCGCATCCACCATGACCAAGGGGGGAGAATTCGAAAATCAGTTGTTCCATCAGTTAAAGAAACTCAGTGGAATGGCGGGGTCCAGAACAACACCCTACCACCGATGGGGAACGGTCAAGTGGAACGAATGAACAGAACATTGTTGCAAATGCTAAAGACACTAACTGAGACACAAAAAGTCAAACGGAAGGAGTCTCTAAACAAACTGGTTTATGCCTATAACTGCACCGTTGAAGTGAGGCTATCACCATTTTATCTTCTGTTTGGGAGATCACCCAGGCTTCCAGTTGATATGTTCTTTGGATTGTGCACAGAGGCAGGTTCCAGTAACCAGCGAGACTACGTGGAGAACTGGAAACGAGGAATGGGAGAAGCATACGCCATTGCAAAAGAAAATGCTCAGAAAGCTGCTGAAAGAAGTAAGAAGTACTATGACACTAAAGTTAGGAGTTCAGTGCTACAGCCTGGCGAGCGAGTTCTGATTAAAAACCTGACACCAAGAGGAGGACCAGGCAAACTCCGTAACTATTGGGAAGATCAAATTCACACAGTAGTGAGACAAATGGGTTCAGACCTGCCGATTTATGAGTTGAGACCAGAAAAGGGTAGGGGACGCTCCAGGGTCCTGCACAGAAACCTGCTCATGTCCTGTGACTACTTACCTTTGAGAGACAACCAGAAATGACTAAAGATGACAAAAGTAAGAAAAAGAGACATCAGCCTGGATCACAGCCTCAGATTCTGATGAAGACAGCGGGGATGAATATGACCTTCATCATGAGCCGCTACAGGTCCCCACATTTCCTACAGTGCCTGAGAGGTATGCTGAACCAGCGAGAGAGTCGGAAAACAGGGCCCCCACCAGTGAAACAAACAGTTGCGGTGCCAGTTCCTGATATGCTACCAGCACAGCCGCTTGTTGAAAATCAGCTGGAGGAGAAAACAACAGTTAAAGAACTGCCTGCTGAGGAGATGAACTTGCCTGCTGAAAATGTGCTGGATGATCGTCCACTAAGTGCCTTTCCTTCATTAACTGCTGCTGCTGAACCGAGGAACCAGCTTACCAGCTGCCACAAAGAGAGAGACACCCTCCAAGACGTATCACCTATGATCAGCTTGGTATCCCTTCCTGCTACAGTATCCAGCCACAGCCACAGTTGTTCCCTGTCTACCCTGCACCAGGACTGGTTCCATGGCTGCCATCACTACAGCGATATTACCTTCAGCCACCCCTACATGTATGGACTTCAGCAAACTTGAGGCCACAGACAGAGTTGGACATGTTTGACCATGGACTACTGACTGATTTCACAGACTTTCACGAGACAATTAGCAGACTATGATAGAGATCATTAAAACTGATGGACTGTTGACAATAGTATGAGAAAAGACTGCTTATGGACTGTTTATACAGCTGGTCAACAGATATGGACTGTGAATATAACTTCTTGGTTCTATTTGAACTGTGAACTTTGACCTCTGCTCAAGGACTAGCTTACAGAAGAGGATTTTCTACGTCCAGTGCTTATAGACTGTTTAAGAAGATAATGTTGGTAATGTTGGGACAACATTTATTTTGTCGGGGAGAGTGTGACAGGTTAAAGGACATATTCATAGCCTGTTATACACTAAAAAGTATTAGTAAGTTCATGGTATGTAAGGATCTTAAAATATCTAAGGTTAAAAAGATAATGCATCCAGTACTAGTTCATAGAGATTTGATAAAATGCATAAATGTGTTTAAAATCCGTACAAGAGTCAAAGGGTTAATATTGTAAGAGGAATGTGTAAATGTTATATTGACTACTTTATTTTGTGGTGCCTAATTTAAGGGTAAAAGTGTTCATCTGTGATCTACTAAATGCTCTTAATCTATGAGCCTGAGATCGATTGCTCTGGTCTCCACCCAACTTCCTGGGGGAATCGCGGTCTTTTTCTCATTACACTAAATTTGTCAGTGAGGAAACATAACTGCGTCACGTTCGTGATTATTTCTTCCCTTTTTCAGGGGTGTAACATGTATACGTTACAGAATACTGCCTCTTGAAAATATGGAAGCAGCAGAAGTTTAGGATATCTACCAGATGGTCGACGAACAGGAACACCTAATCCGTCAACACCACAACCAGGTGGCTCAACTGGGTACGGTAATGGATGAGGTTCTCCACCACCTCGACAACACCCTAGAGGATTCATCTCCAATTAGCGGAGGACCCTCTACTATGATTCGTCCCAGTGAGCCCATTCAGCAGTCCACCCAGGTCAGCGATGCCCTACTGTCCCTCCCGGACAAATATGACGAGACTCCATTAAAATGCCGTGGCTTCCTACTCCAGTGCTCTCTCTGTTTTGCCCATCAGACAGGAGCCTCCACCACCAAGAAGTCCAAGGTTGCCACGGTCATTAACTTGTTGACCAGAGGGACTTTGGAGTGGGCTACGTCTGTCTCGGAGAGAGGAGCTGGGTTCCTATGAGCGGTTCATGGCTCTGTTCAGGGCGGTCTTCAATCATCCACCTGAGGGCAGAGAGCGACTACTCCAACTCCGGCAGGGTGCCCAGACCGCTGCAGAGTACGCCCTCAACTTCCAGACTCTGGCAGCCTCCAGCGAATGGAATGAGCTGGCACTCCGCACCTTATTCCGAAGAGGACTGCGTGAAAAGTTCCTGATGGAGTTGGCGTGTTGGGACGACAACCTTTCCTTGGACGTGCTCATAGCGATGGCCATCCGTCTGGACAACCTTCTTCGAGAGCGCCGGCACCCTCCTCGTCTCTCGCCTTCCTCTTTTTCCCGTCCTGAAACAGAGCCTGAACCCATGGAGGTAGGGTCCACACACTCCGCGGCAGAGCAGCGTCACAGATGATGGCTGGGTCCGGTGCGTTCCAACCCGGGGTCCACAGGGACAGAGGGACGGCCCTGTGATCATCCATCTCCCGGGGTAGGTGTGACTATTCCATCATTGCTTTCCGCCAAACCCTTCCTGGTTTCCATTTCGCTGGCTGTCCCTCATGTATTGTCTCCACAGCTCTAGTGGACTCCGGTGCCGCAGGGAATTTCATCAACCAGGCCCTTGCCTCCTCCCTGAACATCACCTCATACCCGCTACCCTCTCCCATTGATGCAGGCCGACATCGAACAGCTCTGCGGGGCCCGTTCTTTTGCAAAACTGGACCTACGGAGTGCCTACAATCTCATCCGCATCCGGGAGGGGGATGAATGGGAAAACTGCCTTCAGCACAATGTCTGGGCACTATGAGTACTTGGTGATGCCTTATGGATTAGCCAGTGCTCCGTCTGTGTTCCAGGCATTCATGAACGAGGTGTTCCGGGACATGCTTGGGCGTCAGGTGGTCGTGTATATCGACGACATCCTGATCTACTCTGCCACCTTGGAGGATCACATTGCCCACGACCGGGTAGCCCTGGAGAACCATATGTACATCAAAGCGGAGAAGTGCCAGTTCCATCAGGCCGTTCTCCTTCTTGGAATATCGGATCAGCCCTCAGGGAGGGGTTATGGAGGAGAGGAAGGTTGATGCAGTCAGGTCATGGCCAGTTCCAGCCACCATCAAGTGACTACAATGGTTTTTGGGGTTTGCCAACTTCTACCGCCGGCTTCAGTAAAAACTTCAGCTCCATCGCCTCTCCTCAAAGGTGGTCCCTGTGAGTTAGTGTGGAGTCCTGCAGCCGATGAGGCCTTTCGCCTACTGAAGGGGCGTTTCACCTCCGCCCTGTTGCTGACACACCCAGACCCTACGCTGCCCTTCGTGGTGAAGGTGGACGCCTCAGAAGTGGATGTGGGGGGCCGTCCTGTCACAACGTCACGGTAATCCACAAAAATTGTATACATGTGCATACTACTCTAAAAAAACTGTCTAGAGGAGTGGAGACACTGGCTGGAGGACGCCAAGGACCCGTTACTCATCCTCCATTGGAACCTGGAGTACATACGGACAGCGAGGTGGCTGAACCCGCGCCAAGCAAGGTGGGCCCTTTTCTTCACTAGATTCAACTTCACCCTGTCATACCGCCCAGGTTCAAAGAACATCAAAGCTGTTGCCCTGTCCTGTCTCCACGATTCGGGAGAGGTTCATGTCCTGAGTGCGCCCATCATATCGCCCTCCCGACTCGTTGCCTCTGTGCTTTGGGACGTGGCGCTCCGCCAGGCTCTGTAGAGGGTACCCACGCCTGCTACCTGCCCTCCGGAGCGCACCTACATTCCCACAGAGGTAAGGGATTGGCTGTTGACCTGGGCGCACACATCTCTCGTCGCTAGACACCCAAGTGTCACCCAAACTATTAAATCTCCGGAAAGTACTGGTGGCCCACCTTTGTGCAGTACGTCGCTCGCTATGTCAACTCCTTCTCCGTATGTGCCCAAACTAAATCTCCCTGGCACGCTCCAGCAGGGAAACTCCTTCCCCTTCCTGTGGCCCTGGTCTCATCTGTCCATTGATTTCATCACTGATCTCTGTTGGTTTCACTCAGTCCAATGGGCTTATGGAGAGAATGAACCAAGAGCTGGGGAGGTTCCTTAGGAGTCACTGCCAGGACCGGCAGGGGAAATGGGCCCGGTTCCTTCCCTGGGTAGAGTACGCCCAGAATCCACTGCGTCACTCCTCCACTGGGCTGACCCCCTTCCAGTGTGTTCTGGGATATCTGCCAGCCCTGGCTCCATGGACCCCGAGCCCAGGTTCAGGCGCATGGAGGAGGTTTGGAACGATGCCCACGTGAGGCTCCAGCTCGCCGTCCAGCGTCAGAACCACAGTGAGGCTCCCGTGTTTATCCTGGTGATCGTGTCTGGCTCTCCGCCTGCCCTGTAGGAAGCTGAGCCCCCAGTTTATGGGGTCTTAAGTCCCCTGGAGGTTCAATGAGGTAACCTACAGATTACAACTCCCCACTAAATACCGAATCTCAACCCACATTGAGCACACCTGGACTTCATCACCACCCTGATTACTCTCCCTTCATATAGTCATCAGAGAGTATTGGTTTTGGTTACATTCAGTATGCTTCTCCTGTTTTGTATTATCTTCATGTTTATTATTAAACTCTCCTTCTGCACCTGCTTCCTGACTCCCTGTGTATACGTTACAGATCCATATCAGATTTGTGCATTCACACTGATGTTGCACACAGATGCAATGCTCATTTTCTGTCACTGTTCCTTTCAATTTTGGTTTGGTTGTTATGGTAACGGCAGGTCATGTGCATAAACACTTCCAACCCCAAAAATCTGATCTAAGCGTCTAGACAGAGGTTGCATATGGAGGATCGGGTTTGTATCAGGATTCAGAACCACATATGGAGTTGGTATAAATCGAAGTCAAAATATCAAATTCCATGTTTTTTTTTGTTGCTGTTCACACATTAGGGAAAAGATCAGATATGCAAAAGTTCTGAAATGGGCTGCCTGTGTAAACGCATCCTTATGGCTGTCAAGGGGTGGCGGTCTGTGTATATTTGTAAACAACAGCTGGTGCACAAAATCAAACACTAAGGAAGTCTCGAGGTTTTGCTCGCCTGAGGTAGCGTACCTTATGATAAGCTGTAGACCACACTATTTACCAAGAGTTTTCATTTATATTTTTCATAGCTGTCTATTTACCACCACAAACCAATGCTGGCATTAAGATTGCACTCAATGAGCTGTATAAGGCCATAACTAAACAGGAAAACGCTCATCCAGAGGCAGGGAAACTTAAATCCGTTTCACCTAATTTCTACCAGCATGTTAAATGTGCAACCAGAGGGAAAAAAAACTCTAGACCACCTTTACTCCACACACAGAGACGCATAAAAAGCTCTCACTCGCCTTCCATTTGACAAATCTAACCATAACTCTATCCTCCTGATTCCTGCTTATAAGCAAAAACTAAAGCAGGAAGCACCAGTGACTTGGTTAATAAAAAAGTGGTCAGATGACGCAGATCCTAAGCTACAGGACTGTTTTGCTAGCACAGACTGGAACATGTTCCGGGATTCTTCAGATAGCATTGAGTACACCACATCAGTCACTGGCTTCATCAATAAGTGCATCGATGACGTCGTTCCCACAGTGACCATATATACATACCCCAACCAGAAGCCATGGATTACAGGCAACATACACACTGAGTTAAAGGGTAGAGCTGCCGCTTTCAAGGAGCGGGACTTTAACCCGGACGCTTATAAGAAATCCCGCTATGCCCTCCGACGAACCATCAAACAGGCAAAGAGTCAATATAGGACTAAGATTGAATCGTACTACACCGGCTCTGACGCTCGTCGGATGTGGCAGGGCTTGAAAACTATTACAGACTACAAAGGGAAGCAGAGCCGCGAGCTGCCCAGTGATACAAGCCTACCAGACGAGCTAAACCACTTCTATGCTCACTTCGAGGCAAGCAACCCTGAAGTATGCATGAGAGCACCAGCTGTTCCAGATGACTATGTGATCACGCTCTCCGTAGCCGATGTGAGTAAGACTTTTAAGCAGGTCAACATTCACAAGGCCGCAGGGCCAGAAGGATTACCAGGACGTGTACTCCGAGCATGTGCTGACCAACTGGCAAGTGTCTTCACCGACATTTTCAACATGTCCCTGATTGAGTCTGTAATATCAACATGTTTCAAGCAGACCACCATAGTCCCCGTGCCCAAGGACACTAAGATAACCTGCCTAAATGACTACTGACCCGTAGCACTGATGTCTGTAGCCATTAAGTGCTTTGAAAGGCTGGTCATGGCTCACATCAACACCATTATCCCAGAAACCCTAGACCCACTCCAATTTGCATACCGCCCCAACAGATCCACAGATGATGCCATCTCTATTGCACTCCACACTGTCCTTTCCCACCTGGACAAGAGGAACACCTACGTGAGAATGCTATTCATTGACTACAGCTCAGCGTTCAACACCATAGTGCCCTCAAAGCTCATCACTAAGCTAAGGATCCTGGGACGAAACACCTCCTTCTGCAACTGGATCCTGGACTTCCTGACAGGCCGCCCCCAGGTGGTAAGGGTAGGTAACAACACATCTGCCACGCTGATCCTCAACACGGGGCCCCTCAGGGGTGCGTGCTCAGTCCCCTCCTGTACTCCCTGTTCACCCATGACTGCAACATCATCATTAATGGGGCGGCAGGTAGCTTAGTGGGTAAGAGCGTTGTGCCAGTAACCGAAAGGTCGCTGGTTCTAATCCTCGAGCCGACTAGGTGAAAAATCTGTCGATGTGCCCTTAAGCAAGGCACTTAACCCTAATTGCTCCTGTAAGTCGCTCTGGATAAGAGCGTCTGCTAAATGACTAAAATGTAAATGTAAAATTAAGTTTGCCGACGACACAACAGTGGTAGGCCTGATCACTGACAACGATGAGACAGCCTATAGGGAGGAGGTCAGAGACCTGGCCGTGTGGTGCCAGGATAACAACGTGACCAAGACAAAGGAGATGATTGTGGACTACAGGAAAAAAAAGAGGACTGAGCACGCCCCTATTCTCATCGACGGGACTGTAGTGGAACAGGTTGAGAGCTTCAAGTTCCTTGGTGTCCACATCACCAACAAACTATCATGGTCCAAACACACCAAGACAGTCGTGAAGAGGGCACGACAAAGCCTATTCCCCCTCAGGAGACTGAAAAGATTTGGCATGGGTCCTCAGATCCTCAAAGAATTCTACAGCTGCACCATCGAGAGCATCCTGACTGGTTGCAGCACCGCCTGGTATGGCAACTGCTCGGCCTCCAACCGCAAGGCACTACAGAGGGTAGTGCGTACGGCCCAGTACATCACTGGGGCCAAGCTTCCTGCCATCCAGGACCTCTATACCTGGCGGTGTCAGAGGAAGGCCCTCAAAATTGTCAAAGACTCCAGCCACCCTACTCATAGACTATTTGCACCTCCACCCCATCTTTTTACGCTGCTGCTACTCTGTTAATTATTTATGCATTGTCACTTTAACTCTACCCACATGTATATATTACCTCAACTACCTCAACTAGCTGGTGCTCCCACACATTGACTCTACACCGGTACCCCCCTGTATATAGCCTCCCTACTGTTATTTTATTTTACTTCTGCTCTTTTTTTCTCAACACTTTTTTGTTGTTGTTTTATTTTACTTTTTTATTAAGAAATAAATGCATTGTTGGTTAAAGGCTGTAAGTAAGCATTTCACGGTAATGTCTACACCTGTTGTATTCGGCGCATGTGGAAAATACAATTTGATTTGATTTGATTTGATTGACTATACAGCTTTGCTCGTCATGTGGGTGCTATCAAGCCGATAGGATGCTAGGTATCAACAGCCAATCCAGTAGGGGCTGGAAGCTATGGTGAGCTTTGATTTGTCAATCACGCTGTGATATCACAGACCATTGCATAAAGCTCTTTAGTCCCGCCCTGTTCACGCTCCCTCGCCCATGCTTGCATCGCCCAACGGTACCCTGGCCATTCTACTTCTCATTGCTTTACTTACGTTGAAAATGAATGGGTTCCGATGTTTCGTCGCCCAACGTCATCCCTAGTCAATACAGGTCGTTAGTGCGTTACATTATACCGTGCCTTGCAAAAGTATTCATCCCCCTTGGCGTTTTTCCTGTTTTGTTGCATTAAAACCTGTAATTTAAATTGATTTTTAATTGGATTTCATGTAATGGACATACACAAAATAGTCCAAATTGGTAAAGTGAAAAAAATAAAAAAACTTGTTTTATCAAATTCTAAAAAATTTATTACGGAGAAGTGATAAAGAAGTAATATAAACAAGGTGTTCGTGCATATGTATTCACCCCCTTTGCTATGAAGCCCCTAAATAAGATCTGGTGCAACCGATTACCTTCAGAAGTCACATAATTAGCTAAAGTCCACCTGTGTGCAATCTGTGTGTCACATGATCTCAGTATATATACACCTGTTCTGAAAGGCCCCAGAGTCTGCAACACCACTAAGCAAGGGGCACCACCAAGCAAGCGGCACCATGAAGACCAAGGAGCTCTCCAAACAGGTCAGGGACAAAGTTGTGGAGAAGTACAGATCAGGGTTGGGGTATAAAAAAATCTCAGAAACTTTGAACATCCCACGGAGCACCATTAAATCCATTATTAAAAATTGAAAGAATATGGCACCACAACAAACCTGCCAAGAGAGGGCCGCCCACCAAAACTCACGGACCAGGCAAGGAGGGCATTAATCAGAGAGGCAACAAAGAGACCAAAGATAACCCTGAAGGAGCTGCAAAGCTCCACAGCGGAGATTGGAGTATCTGTCCATAGGACCACATTAAGCCGTACACTCCACAGAGCTGGGTTTTACGCAAGAGTGGCCAGAAAAAAGCCATTGCTTAAAGAAAAAAATAAGCAAACAAGGCATGTGAGAGACTCCCCAAACATATGGAAGAAGGTACTCTTGTCAGATGAGAATAAAATTGAGCTTTTTGGCCATCAGGGAAAACGCTATATCTGGCGCAAACCCAACACATTTTTACATTTATATTTTAGTCATTTAGCAGATGCTCTTATACATAGCGACTTACAGTTAGTGAGTGCATACATTTTCATACTGGCCCCCCATGGGAAATGAACCCACAACCCTGGCGTTGCAAGCACCATGCTCTACCAACTGAGCTACTGGGGGGCCTGTCATCACCCTGAGGACACCATCCCCACAGTGAAGCATGGTGGTGGCAGCATCATGCTGTGGGGATGTTTTTCATCGGCAGGGACTGGGAAACTGGTCAGAATTGAAGGAAGGATGGATGGCGCTAAATACAGGGAAATTCTTGAGGGAAACCTGTTTCAGTCTTCCAGAGATTTGAGACTGGGACTGAGGTTCACCTTCCAGCAGGACAATGACCCTAAGCATACTGCTAAAGCAACACTCAAGTGGTTTAAGGGGAAACATTTAAATGTCTTGGAATGGCCTAGTCAAAGTCCAGACCTCAATCCAATTGAGAATCTGTGGTATGACTTAAAGATTGCTGTACACCAGCGGAACCCATCCAACTTGAAGGAGCTTTAGCAGTTTTGCATTGAAGAATGGGCAAAATCCCAGTGGCTAGATGTGCCAAGCTTATAGAGATATACCCCAAGAGACTTGCAGCTGTAATTGCTGCAAAAGGTGGCTCTACAAAGTATTGACTTTGGGGGGGTGAATAGTTATGCACGCTCAAGTTTTCAATTTTTTGCATCTTCAAAGTGGTAGGCATGTTGTGTAAATCAAATGATACAAATCCCCCAAAAAGCCATTTTAATTCCAGGTTGTAAGGCAACAAAATAGGAAAAATGCCAAGGGGGGTGAATACTTTCGCAAGCCACTGTACAGCCGCATGGTGAAACAGAAGACAATGACTTTTAATGGAAGGAATGCGAAAGAAGCAGAGTGGGCAGGGACTGTTGAGCGATGCGAGGGAGATGAACAGTGAGGGACTAAAGTTGGGGAAAGCTGAACTTTATGCAAATCCTCTGCGATATCACGATGCAAGTGACCAATCGAAGCTCACCATAGCTTCCAACCCCTACTGGATTGGCTGACAATGGCTGTTGAAACGTAGAATTACCTAGCTTGCTTGCTAGTTTGTTAGCACCCACATGAGGGTGAGGCTAACGTGGCTAGTCGAGTGCTGCTCTGTTAGAGGTAGTTTTACGAGCCAATGCTAACTTGTGTGACTGCGCTAGTTAGCATTGGCTCGCAAAACTACCTCTAACTTCCTTCATACTGTACGCAGAGACATAACAATTATATCCACGAGAGAGAAAAACGAATCTCGCAGTATCACCAGACCTTAAATAGAGTAACTAAGCTTAGCAACACTTTTTTATAACGGGGATAGGAGATGATTGTGATGGGTGATTTGAAGGAGTCAGGCGCAGGAGGGTAAATCACAGAATAACAGGCTTTATTCCGGAATACAGAGGTACGCAGTAAAGCGTCAAAAGAGTCCAGTGCGCAAAACAGGCAACAAGGCACACGGGGAAAAATAACCCAGCGATACAAAATACAAGGAGCTCCACTATCCTCACAATAAACAATCACACACAAAGACAAGGGGGCAGAGGGAACACTTATACAAGTACTGATGAGGGGATATGAACCAGGTGTGTGTAATAAACAAGACAAAACAAATGGAATGATGAGATGAGGAGCGGCAGTGGCTAGAAGTCCGGTGACGACGAACGCCGAAGCCTGCCCGAACCAGGAGAGAAGGCAGCTTTGGAGGAAGTCGTGACAATGATGACCATAATACTACTCATCCTGTACGCTCCAGTGCAAATGAAAGCAGTGGTGGAAAAAGTACCCATTTGCCATACTTGAGTAAAAATAAAGATACCTTAATAGAAAATGACAGAAGTAAAAGTGAAAGTCACTTGGTAAAATACTACTTGAGTAAAAGTCTAAAGGTAAAGAGGTTTTAAATATACTTAAGTATCAAAAGTAAATGTAAATTGCTAAAATATACTTAAGTATCAAAGTAAAAGTATAAATCAAATCAAATTCCTTATATTAAGCAACCCAGGCAGCACGATTTGTAAAAATAAATAAAAATATGGATAGCCAGGGGCACACTCCAAACAAAGCATTTGTGTTTAGTGAGTCTGCCAGATCAGAGGCAGTAGGGATGACTAGGGATGTTCTCTTGCTAAGTGTGTGAATTTGACTATTTTCCTGTCCTGCTAAGCATTCAAAATGTAACGAGTACTTTTGGGTGTCAGGCAAAATGTATGGAGTAAAAAATACATTATTTTCGTTAGGAATGTAGAGAAGTAAAAGTAAAAGTTGTAAACAATGTAAAGTAAATGACAGATACCCTAAAAAACAACTTAAGTATACTGAACAAAAATAAAAACACAACATGCAACAATTTCAACGATTTTACTGAGTTACAGTTCATATAAGGAAATCTGTCAATTGAAAGAAATTCATTAGGCCCTAATCTATGGATTTCACATGACTGGGAATACAGATATGCATCTGTTGGTCACAGATACCTTTTTTTTTATATATATATAGGGGTGTGGATCAGAAAACCAGTCAGTATCTGTGGAAGAACTGGGACATTTTCAGCTTCCAGGAATTGTGTAGAGCTTCTTGCGACATAGGGAGGTGCATTATCATGCTGAAACATGAGGTGATGGCGGCAGATGAATGGCTCAACAATGGGCCTCAGGATCACGTCACGCTATCTCTGTGCATTGAAATTGCCATCAATAAATGCAATTGTGTCCATAACTCCACTGCCACAATGGGGCACTCTGTTCACAACGTTGACATCAGCAAACTGCTCACCCACACAATGCCATACACGTGTTCTGCGGTTGTGAGGCCATTTGGACGTACTGCCAAATTCTCTAAAACGACATTGGAAGTGGCTTATGGTTGAGAAATTAACATTCAATTATCTGGCAACAGCTCTGGTGGACATTCCTGCAGTCAGCATGCCAATTGCACGCTCCCTCAAAACTTGACATCTGTGGCATTGTGTGTGACAAAACTGCAGATTTTAGAGTGGCCTTTTATTGTCCCCAGCACAAGGTGCACCTGTGCAATGATCATGCCGTTTAACCAGCTTCCTGATATGCCACACCTGTCAGGTGGATGGATTATCTTGGCAAATGAGAAATGCTCACTAACAGGGATGTAAACAAATTAGTGCACAACATTTGAGAGAAATAAGCTTTTTGTGCATATGGAAAATGTCTGGGATCTTTTATTTCAGCTCATGAAACATGGGACCAACACTTTACGTGTTGTTTTGGTTATATTTTTGTTCAGTGTAGTACTTTAAAGTATTTTTACTTAAGTAATTTACATCACTGAATGAAAGCATAGTACAGAGAGAGCACAAAGAGCAACAACCAAATTTCGGGCCAAATCTAATGCTTTAAAATAAGGACTTCAGTCCAAACTTAAATCTGAGAGTCCTCTTTGTATTACAAAGACAAGTCAATTTGCACATGCCTTAAATAGACATAGTATCCTGAGCTTGACATGATTCAACCACAGAGACATACATTACAGTAAATCTTTCACCTTTTTGCAATCATAGAGTTCAGTTCAGACACAAGGTGGTCCCTGGCTGAATCCATTAAGACATTTAAACAGCCTCATAATGTTAAAAAAAATCACCAGTCATTCAAATAAGACAATTTGTCCAGAAATACTTTGTGCCTTGCATAGAATGCCTTAATATTGGGCCAATTATCTTAATCTGTGCATGAAAGTGAAAGTCTAACATTTACATTTACATTTACGTCATTTAGCAGGCGCTCTTATCCAGAGCGACTTACAAATTGGTGCATTCACCTTATGATAGCCAGTGGGACAACCACTTTACAATGTATTTATTTTTATTTTTTTTATTATTATTATTATTAGTTTTTATTTATTTATAGAGTATTTTTTTATTTTCCTTTGTTTTATATATATATATATATATATATAAAACAAAGGAAAATAAAAAATATATTCTAGAAATATATATATATATATATATATATATATATATATATATATTTTATATATATATATACTTTTTTAAACGTTTTTATTTATTTATTATTATTTATTTATTTTTGTGGGGGTGGGGTAGGGAGGGGGGGTAGAAGTATTACTTTTATACTATCCCAGGTATTCCTTAAAGAGGTAGGGTTTCAAGTGTCTCCGGAAGGTGGTCAGTGACTCCGCTGTCCTGGCGTCGTGAGGGAGCTTGTTCCACCATTGGGGTGCCAGAGCAGCGAACAGTTTTGACTGGGCTGAGCGGGAACTGTGCTTCCGCAGAGGTAGGGGGACCAGCAGGCCAGAGGTGGAAGAACGCAGTGCCCTCGTTTGGGTGTAGGGACTGATCAGAGCCTCAGGGTAAGGAGGTGCCGTTCCCCTCACAGCTCCGTAGGCAAGCACCATGGTCTTGTAGCAGATGCAAGTTTCAACTGGAAGCCAGTGGAGTGTGCGGAGGAGCAGGGTGACGTGAGAGAACTTGGGAAGGTTGAACACCAGACGGGCTGCAGCTTTCTGTATGAGTTGTAGGGGTTTAATGGCACAGGCAGGGAGCCCAGCCAACAGCGAGTTGCAGTAATCCAGACGGGAGATGACAAGTGCCTGGATTAGGACCTGTGCCGCTTCCTGTGTAAGGTAGGGTCGTACACTGCGAATGTTGTAGAGCATGAACCTACAGGATCGGGTCACTGCTTTGATGTTAGCGGAGAACGACAGGGTGTTGTCCAGGGTCATGCCAAGGTTCTTTGCACTCTGGGAGGAGGACACAATGGAGTTGTCAACCGTGATGGCGAGATCATGGAGCGGGCAGTCCTTCCCCGGGAGGAAGAGCAGCTCCGTCTTGCCGAGGTTCAGCTTGAGGTGGTGATCCGACATCCACACTAATATGTCTGCCAGACATGCAGAGATGCGATTCGCCACCTGGTTATCAGAAGGGGGAAAGGAGAAGATTAATTGTGTGTCGTCTGCGTAGCAATGATAGGAGAGACCATGTGAGGATATGACAGAGCCAAGTGACTTGGTGTATAGAGAGAATAGGAGAGGGCCTAGAACTGAGCCCTGGGGGACACCAGTGGTGAGAGCACGTGGTGCGGAGACAGATTCTCGCCACGCCACCTGGTAGGAGCGACCTGTTAGGTAGGACGCAATCCAAGAGTGAGCTGCGTCGGAGATACCCAACTCGGAGAGGGTGGAGAGGAGGATCTGATGGTTCACAGTATCAAAGGCAGCAGATAGGTCTAGAAGGATGAGAGCAGAGGAGAGAGAGTTAGCTTTAGCAGTGCGGAGAGCCTCCGTGACACAGAGAAGAGCAGTCTCAGTTGAATGACCAGTCTTGAAACCTGACTGGTTTGGATCAAGAAGGTCATTCTGAGAGAGATAGCAGGAGAGTTGGCTATAGACGGCACGCTCAAGAGTTTTGGAGAGAAAAGAAAGAAGGGATACTGGTCTGTAGTTGTTGACATCGGAGGGATCGAGTGTAGGTTTTTTGAGGAGGGGTGCAACTCTCGCTTTCTTGAAGATGGAAGGGACATAGCCAGCGGACAAGGATGAGTTGATGAGCGAGGTGAGGTAAGGGAGAAGGTCTCCGGAAATAGTCCGGAGAAGAGAGGAGGGGTTAGGGTCAAGCGGGCAGGTTGTTGGGCGGCCGGCCGTCACAAGTCGCAAGATTTCATCTGGAGAGAGAGGGGAGAAAGAAGTCAAAGCATAGGGTAGGGCAGTGTGATTAGGACCAGCAGTGTCAATTGACTTAATAAATGAGGATCGGATGTCGTCAACCTTCTTTTCAAAATGGTTGACGAAGTCATCCACAGAGAGGGAGGAGGGAGAGGGAGGAGGAGGAGGATTCAGCAGGGAGGAGAAGGTGGCAAAGAGCTTCCTAGGGTTAGAGGCAGAGGCTTTACATTTAGAGTGGTAGAAAGTGGCTTTAGCAGCAGAAATGGAGGAAGAGAATGTAGAAAGGAGGGAGTGGAAAGATGACAGGTCCGCAGGGAGTCTAATTTTCTTCTATTTCCGCTCGGCTGCCCGGAGCCCTGTTCTGTGAGCTCGCAATGAATCGTCAAGCCACGGAGCAGGAGGGGAGGACCGAGCCGGCCGGGAGGATAGGGGACATAGAGAGTCGAAAGATCCAGAGAGGGAGGAGAGGAGGGTTGAGGAGGCAGAATTAGGAGATTGGAGGGAGAAGGATTTAGCAGAGGGAAAAGATGATAGGATGGAAGAGGAGAGAGTAGCGGGAGAGAGAGAGCGAAGGTTGCGACGGCACATTACCATCTGAGTAGGGGCAGAGTGAGTAGTGTTTGAGGAGAGCGAGAGAGAAAAGGATATGAAGTAATGGTCGGAGACTTGGAGGGGAGTTGCAGTGAGATTAGTAGAAGCGAAACAGACTAGTTCTGTCTCTTACCTCTAGTTAGTGTCTGGTTTATTAGCGATGTTACCAAACAGACTAGTTCTGTCTCTTGCCTCTAGTTAGTGTCTGGTCTATTAGCGATGTTACCAAACAGACTAGTTCTGACTCTTGCCTCTAGTTAGTGTCTGGTCTATTAGCGATGTTACCAAACAGACTAGTTCTGTCTCTTACCTCTAGTTAGTGTCTGGTCTATTAGTGATGTTACCAAACAGACTAGTTCTGTCTCTTACCTCTAGATCAGGGTTCTTCAATTCCGGTCCTGGAGGGCCGAAACACTTCTGTTTTTTATTTCTACCTGGTAGTTAATTGCACTCACCTGGTGTCCCAGGTCTGAATTAGCACCTGATTAGAAGGAGAGGATGAAAAACAGAGGTGTTTTGGCCCTCCAGGACCGGAATTGAAGAACCCTGCTCTAGATAGTGTCTGGTCTATTAGCGATGTTACCAAACAGACTAGTTCTGTCTCTTGCCTCTAGTTAGCGTCGGGTCTGTTAGCGATGTTACCAAACAGACTAGTTCTGTCTCTTACCTCTAGTTAGTGTCTGGTCTATTAGCAATGTTACCAAACAGACTAGTTCTGTCTCTTACCTCTAGTTAGCGTCTGGTCTATTAGCGATGTTACCAAACAGAATAGTTCTGTCGCTTACCTCTAGTTAGTGTCTGGTCTATTAGCGATGTTACCAAACAGACTAGTACTGTCTCATGCCTCTAGTTAGTGGCTGGTCTATATATAATGTATATACAGTGGGGAGAACAAGTATTTGATACACTGCCGATTTTGCAGGTTTTCCTACTTACAAAGCATGTAGAGGTCTGTAATTTTTATCATAGGTAAAAAAAATCCAGAAAATCACATAGTATGATTTTTAAGTAATTAATTTGCATTTTATTGCATGACATAAGTATTTGATACATCAGAAAAGCAGAACTTAATATTTGGTACAGAAACCTTTGTTTGCAATTACAGAGATCATACGTTTCCTGTAGGTCTTGACCAGGTTTGCACACACTGCAGCAGGGATTTTGGCCCACTCCTCCATACAGACCTTCTCCAGATCCTTCAGGTTTCAGGGCTGTCGCTGGGCAATACGGACTTTCAGCTCCCTCCAAAGATTTTCTATTGGGTTCAGGTCTGGAGACTGGCTAGGCCACTCCAGGACCTTGAGATGCTTCTTACGGAGCCACTCCTTAGTTGCCCTGGCTGTGTGTTTCGGGTCGTTGTCATGCTGGAAAACCCAGTCACGACCCATCTTCAATGCTCTTACTGAGAGAAGGAGGTTGTTGGCCAAGATCTCGCGATACATGGCCCCATCCATCCTCCCCTCAATACGATGCAGTTGTCCTGTCCCCTTTACAGAAAAGCATCCCGAAGAATGATGTTTCCATCTCCATGCTTCACGGTTGGGATGGTGTTCTTGGGGTTGTACTCATCCTTCTTCTTCCTCCAAACACGGCGAGTAGAGTTTAGACCAAAAAGCTCTATTTTTGTCTCATCAGACCACATGACCTTCTCCCATTCCTCCTCTGGATCATCCAGATGGTCATTGGCAAACTTCAGATGGGCCTGGACATGCGCTGGCTTGAGCAGGGGGACCTTGCGTGCGCTGCAGGATTTTAATCCATGACGGCGTAGTGTGTTATTAATGGTTTTCTTTGAGACTGTGGTCCCAGCTCTCTTCAGGTCATTGACCATGTTCTGGGCTGATCCCTCACCTTCCTCATGATCATTGATGCCCCACAAGGTGAGATCTTGCATGGAGCCCCAGACCGAGGGTGATTGACCGTCATCTTGAACTTCTTCCATTTTCTAATAATTGCGCCAACAGTTGTTGCCTTCTCACCAAGCTGCTTGCCTATTGTCCTGTAGCCCATCCCAGCCTTGTGCAGGTCTACAATTTTATCCCTGATGTCCTTACACAGCTCTCTGGTCTTGGCCATTGTGGAGAGGTTGGAATCTGTTTGATTGAGTGTGTGGACAGGTGTCTTTTATACAGGTAACGAGTTCAAACAGGTGCAGTTAATACAGGTAATGAGTGGAGAACAGGAGGGCTTCTTAAAGAAAAACGAACAGGTCTGTGAGAGCTGGAATTCTTACTGGTTGGTAGGTGATCAAATACTTATGTCATGCAATAAAATGCAAATGAATTACTTAAAAATCATACAATGTGATTTTCTGGATTTTTGTTTTAGATTCCGTCTCTCACAGTTGAAGTGTACCTATGATAAAAATTACAGACCTCTACATGCTTTGTAAGTAGGAAAACCTGCAAAATCGGCAGTGTATCAAATACTTGTTCTCCCCACTGTACATGTCTGGTCTCATAAAATGATAAATTCCACATGTTAAGTCTTTATCTACGTTGCTCTTGGGCAGTGTGGTTCACAAGTATGCGGTATACTACTGTATAACATGGTTAAGGAAAGCAAGGTCTTGGCGTACTCAATGCAGATTCAGTGATCTGTCAACACGGACTTTGAGCTACACAAAGTGTAATAACACACCTGTTTGGCTGGCCCCTAATCATCCACCCTAACTGCAGTTGCAGTCAGAGACCATCTATTTTCCCCTCCTCTCATACCAAGGAGAGGGCTCAGCCAACACATCCCCTCCTCTCTCCTTCCTCTTTCCTTCCTCTCTCCCTTTTCTCTCCTCCCTCTCTCCCTCCTCTCTCCTTCCACTCTCCCTCCTCTCTCCCCTCTCCCTCCTCTCTCCTTCATCTCTCCTTCCTCTCTCCCTCCTCTCTCCTTCCTCTCTCCCTCCTCTCTCCCTCCTCTCTCCTTCCTCTATCCCTCCTCTCTCCCTCCTCTCTCCCTCTTCTCTCCTTCCTCTCTCCCTACTCTCTCCTTCCTCTCTCCTCCTCACTCCTTCCTCTCTCCCTACTCTCTCCTTCCTCTCTCCCTACTCTCTCCTTCCTCTCTCCCTCCTCACTCCTTCCTCTCTCCCTACTCTCTCCTTCCTCTCTCCCTCCTCTCTCGTTCCTCTCTCGTTCCTCTCTCCCTCCTCTCTCCTTCCTTTCTCCCTCCTCTCTCCTTTCTCTCTCCCTCTTCTCTCGTTCCTCTCTCCCTCCTCTCTCCCTCCTCTCTCCCTCTTCTCTCGTTCCTCTCTCCCTCCTCTCTCCCTCCTCTCTACTTCCTCTCTCCCTCCTCTCTCCTTCCTCTCTCCCTCCTTTCTCCTTCCTCTCTCCCTCCTCTCTCGTTCCTCTCTCCTTCCTCTCTCCTTCCTCTCTCCCTCCTCTCTCCTTCCTCTCTCCCTCCTCTCTCGTTCCTCTCTCGTTCCTCTCTCCCTCCTCTCTCCTTCCTTTCTCCCTCCTCTCTCCTTCCTCTCTCCCTCTTCTCTCGTTCCTCTCTCCCTCCTCTCTACTTCCTCTCTCCCTCCTCTCTCCTTCCTCTCTCCCTCCTTTCTCCTTCCTCTCTCCCTCCTCTCTCGTTCCTCTCTCGTTCCTCTCTCCTTCCTCTCTCCCTCCTTTCTCCTTCCTCTCTCCCTCCTCTCTCCTTCCTCTCTCCCTCTTCTCTCGTTCCTCTCTCCCTCCTCTCTCCTTCCTCTCTCCCTCCTCTCTACTTCCTCTCTCCTTCCTCTCTCCCTCCTCTCTCCTTCCTCTCTCCCTCCTTTCTCCTTCCTCTCTCCCTCCTTTCTCCTTCCTCTCTCCCTCCTCTCTCCTTCCTCTTTCCTTCCTCTCTCCCTCTTCTCTCTCTCCTTCCTCTCTTCCTCCTCCCTCCTTCCTCTCTCCTTCCTCTCTGGGACCACTGATGTCACCTCTGCCAGTCCAAATGTCTAATCTATCCTTGACAGACAGAACCAGCAAACCCTCCTCTCTCCCTCTTCTCTCTCTCCTTCCTCTCTTCCTCCTCCCTCCTTCCTCTCTCCTTCCTCTCTGGGACCACTGATGTCACCTCTGCCAGTCCAAATGTCTAATCTATCCTTGACAGACAGAACCAGCTGATCCTGAGTCCTTCACCTTGCCTCTCCTTCATTCTTTCTTTCCTTCCCTTAACCCCCCCCCCTCCTCTTTTCCTCACTCTATTCCTGGACATTCCCAAGAAAAGCAGCTGGAAGCTCCACCAGTCCTGTCACATGACGTTATAAACTAAATAAGACTAGAGGAGGCTCCTCCCCTCCATCCCTTTCTCACTTACCAGTCCTATAGGAGACGGCTTAGTGGACCTACACATATTCCCCCCACGGGAGTCTCTGTTGTATTTATAAGCAGGAGGACAAAGAGTAGGACTAGAAGTGGCCACATACTGTTTCAAATCGATTAAGTATTTTTGAGGAGGAGTTGTTTTTTGTGCCTACAGCTGGGTCTCTTTCTTGTCGAGACGCTCACCATATGTTTCTTTGCGAGAAAAGCGGATCCATTGATTGGTAGGATACGTGGATGGCTTTACAGACCAGCTTAAAGTAGTATAAAATATTCACTGTAGAGGAATTAGTTTCAATCTTTTGCTGAACTTGCTGTTACCAATCCATTCAATATATCAACCTTTATTTTAACGATTTTCATGTCACATTTGCATAACATTAATTTGAGATTTAGATAGGATGTCAAGTGTGATGTAAAACCAGGGTAATAGCCTACCTAACCTACCCACAACCCTCTGAGCCAACATGACCTTATCAGGGCAAGCAGACTGGGGCCAGTGATCCCTGCATTGCAATGACTGGTCTGAACCACCAGGGTACAGTCCCCACAGAAAGCCCTGTAGACAGATAGTCCTGTAGGAAGGACCCAGAGGTTCCTTTGGAATTGGGCCCAGGAATCAAAATATAATGACAGATGTGGTTAGTTCTCTCATGTCTCCCTTAACTGGGAAATATGTCTTCTGACGTTAATGGGACTTGGTTAAATAAATTAGCGTTTGCATTTCATCACAACACCATTAGCAAACTGAGAATTGAGGGGCACAAATTGGAGTGGATAGATTTTTCTAGTGGTCACTGTCGAATGGATGCCAATAATACATCATTTGTGGTCAAATGTGCCATCTAGACATTCTTTACTATTTAAATGTTGAAGAAATCAATATTGGTGCTGCTGCAAATCCCAGAGAGAAATACAATTTATATTAATTGGATCGTTCCACGAATAGATTGCCTTTTGCATTCCTTTGATATGTAAAAATTGTTCACCAATACTGCATTTCAAAAGCCTGTTATATTAAATGAAGTGCCCTTTAAAATAAACCACATGGAAAATTCAATAAATCAGATTTTTTATATGAATAAAGACTTGCTAAAGTGTGTAAAATATGCATTTTGACATGTCCCACATCATGTTTTTCCGACTTCTAGGAAGATTTTAACCCTCTTAACCCCATAAAGTTTTCACCATCATTGTAAAGACCTAGTTCTTTTGTTACTCTGAAGATGATTAATTATTTTATGTGATTAGTGATTCATTTACATTTTTCCCTCATTTTAAGGTCAACCATGTTACATGAACTGAACTCTCATTTGAATATTACTAGTTTTTCATTTTTTTATTCCAAGGAAACATGGAACACCTATCAAATCATGTGTAAAAGCAGGTGAGCTGGTTCTACTCTTTTTGGCCATTTTCTGGTGTTTTGTGGTGGAAACCTTCTTAACCAATAGATAGGCTAGAAAACGTTTTGTGAAGCTCACATTCATTTGCCCCTCCCTGTTGCACACAACAAGCTTCCATTCAAGTTTCAAGTTTCAAGTTTTAATGTCACATGCCCAAGTACGGTGAAATGCCTTTCTTGTAAACTCAAAACCCAACAATGCAATAATCAATAACAATGTAATACTACAAAAACAAAAAACACAAGAAATAAGAAGAAATATGAAGAACACAATAAGTAAGTAAGTATGCAGGGTCAGTTCCAATACCATATTTACAATGTGCAGGGATACTGGAGTGATGGAGGTAGATATTTATAGGGGTAAGGTGACTAGGCAACAGGATATAAGATAAAACAGCAGATTGTATGTGAGTGGGTGTGTGTGTGTGTGAGTGTAGAGTCAGTATAAATGTATGTACATATTATATGTGAGTGAGAAGATGATGGGATGGAGTGAGTGTCTAGGGCCCTGTGAGTGTGCATAGAGACAGTGTAAAACTAAAAAGTCAATAAAGATACAAGGTTTACTCAGATAGTCTGTAGCTATTTTGTCAGCTATTTATCAGTCTTGGGGATAGAAGCTGTTCAACAGCCTGTTGGTGCCAGACTTGATGCACCGGTACCGCTTGCCGTGTTGAAGCAGAGAGAACAGTCTATGGCTTGGGTGGTTGGAGTCTTTAACGATGTTCAGGGCCTTCCTACCACACCGCCTGATATACAGTAGATGTCCTGGATGGCAGGGAGCTCGGCCCCAGTGATGTACTGGGCTGTCCGCACCACCCTCTGTAGCGCCATGCGATCGAGGGCGGTGCTGTTGCCATACCAAGCGGTGATGCAGCCAGTCAAGATGCTCTCAGTGGTACAGCTGTATCACTTCTTGAGGATTTGAGGGCCGATGCCCTTAGAGTTCTTGGGGACAGGAATGATGGTCAAGGCTGGGTCAAGGAGAGGTTGAAAATTACCGTGAATATGCCTGCCAGCTGTTCTGCTCATGCTCTGAGAAAGCACCCTGGAACACTGTCAGGCCCCGCGGCCTTGTGGGTGTTGACCTGATTAAAGACCTTTCTCACGTCGGCCTCGGAGAGCGAGATCACCCAGTCCTCTGGGTCGGTTGACGGCCCTCACACCCAGCTCGATGTTGTTGTTGTCAAAGCGTGCATAAAATGCATCGTCTTCGTCTGATATCATTGGGCAGATTATGGCTGAGTCTTCCTTTGTAATGGACTGTAGCCCTGCCACATGCAGCGGGCATCAGAGCCTGTGTAATATGATTCAACCTTATTTCTATATTGTCCTTTTGCTCATTTGATGACTCTGTGGAGGTCGTAGCGGTACTTATTGTACTTATTCCTGTCTTTGGCCGTAGCTCTGTGTGCAGTAGCCCTGTCCTTTAGTTAGTTTAGCGCCAACCTCAATGTTAATCCAGGGCTTTTGATTGGGGAAGCAGCGAACCCTCACCGTGGGGACAACGTCGCCAATACATTTTAGAATGAAGCCGGTGACGGAAGTGGTTAGCTCGTCAATGTTATCGGTAGAGTCTCTAATCGTATTTCAATCAGCGCTAGCAAAGCACATGGGTATTCATGGCTATTCAAGATCAAATCATCAACCCTGTTACTGTCAACCCTGTTACTTTAATTGGCACTTAATTGGCACTTACTATAGTCCCAAAAATAAAATCCTCTTGAGATAGGAAAACATATTTTTTTAACCAAATTACACTTCCCAAAAGGCACTCTCTCGATGGAATGACCCAATTTATGCTTAATATTGCTGAGAATATAGATTTAGAACTAGGCCTACAAATTAGCTAAATGTTTCATAATGATTTTCATTATCAATTGAATTGGTCTTGAAAACGATTCATTCTCACACACAAACACGCGTGCACCTAATAGAATTATAGTAATAAGTAATTCTATAAGTGAATCTATATACGCAACTACCACAGACGTGAGTGACAGCTGTTTTAGGATACTCAATGTTCTATTTATAACCAAATATATGACATACAATTAAGTCATTATTGTCCAGTGAAAATCTCATATTCTGTTAACTCATACCCAAATAGTGTTGTTGACTCATTCTATACTCGTATTTGTGGCCAAAGCATACATTTGAGAAAAACAATTAAAAATCCCCACCTCAAACTTGTATCTCAAAAGACTGTTTCAAAAATGCTTGCTATTTCCTCATAGAGGATGATGTCATCCTCCTGAGGAGGATGAGCTGGCCAATCAGAGGTCTACTCAAGGTAATATTTTTTACGACCGATATACTCCCACCATTCTGTTGTTGGGGTATACCCTCACCATTCCAACACAGAAAAGCTGCTTTTTAACATACATAATTAAAACAAATTGGAAGGAAACTATTTCACTCATATTGTAATTAATTATAGATCATATTTAATCGAAACACTGGGCAGTTATTTTACATTTAAAAAATGATATAGAAGACTAGTCGAAAATGACAATGTCAATTACAAGGACGACGAAGGTGATGATGATGATGATGATGATGATGATGACAATTTGGCTATTTTTACTATCATTATTTATTATCATACCAACAATTATTAATGAATAACCTAAATATTGAGCCATCGATATAGCGTTTTTACAATTTGAGTGGAAAGTCTAACTGTAGCAAATAGCCTGAATTAGATTTTTTTAAAGAACCTAATGGGTTATAAAGTAGCCTAAATAAAATATACATTTAAACATGTAGCCTACAAGTGACTGTAAGCAAATTTAGCAACAGATAACATGAAAGTCTGAGACAACTGATTCAACAGGTGGATTTTTACCACAGTGTGGAACACAGCTTCAGCATCCTTCTCGAGCGCAAGCGGGTGACTGATACAGCGAGAGAGAGAGAGAGAGAGAGAGAGGGAGAGAGAGAGAGAGAGAGAGAGAGAGAGACAGAGAGAGAGAGAGAGAGAGAGAGAGAGAGAGAGAGAGAGAGAGAGAGAGAGAGAGAGAGAGAGAGGGAGAGAGAGAGAGAGAGGAGAGAGGGAGAGAGAGACAGAGAGAGAGAGAGAGAGAGAGAGAGAGAGAGGGAGAGAGAGACAGAGAGAGAGAGAGAGAGAGAGAGAGAGAGAGAGAGAGAGAGAGAGAGAGGGAGAGAGAGAGGAGAGAGAGACAGAGAGAGAGAGGAGAGAGAGAGCGCGAGAGAGAGAGAGAGAGAGAGAGAGAGAGAGAGAGAGAGAGAGAGAGAGAGAGAGGGAGAGAGGGAGGGAGAGAGGGAGAGAGAGAGAGAGAGCGAGAGAGAGAGCTATACTTAAACTCTTTAACATCATCCTTAGCTCAAGCAAGCAGGTGACTGATACAGCGAGAGAGAGAGAGAGAGAGAGAGAGAGAGAGAGAGAGAGAGAGAGAGAGAGAGAGAGAGAGAGAGAGAGAGAGAGAGAGAGAGAGAGAGAGAGAGAGAGAGAGAGAGAGAGAGAGAGAGAGAGAGAGAGAGAGAGAGAGAGAGAGAGAGAGAGAGAGAGAGAGAGAGAGAGAGAGAGAGAGAGAGAGAGAGAGAGAGAGAGAGAGAGAGAGAGAGAGAGAGAGAGAGAGAGAGAGAGAGAGAGAGAGAGAGAGAGAGAGAGAGAGAGAGAGAGAGAGAGAGAGAGAGAGAGAGAGAGAGAGAGAGAGAGAGAGAGAGAGAGAGAGAGAGAGAGAGAGAGAGAGAGAGAGAGAGAGAGAGAGAGAGAGAGAGAGAGAGAGAGAGAGAGAGAGAGAGAGAGAGAGAGAGAGAGAGAGAGAGAGAGAGAGAGAGAGAGAGAGAGAGAGAGAGAGAGAGAGAGAGAGAGAGAGAGAGAGAGAGAGAGAGAGAGAGAGAGAGAGAGAGAGAGAGAGAGAGAGAGAGAGAGAGAGAGAGAGAGAGAGAGAGAGAGAGAGAGAGAGAGAGAGAGAGAGAGAGAGAGAGAGAGAGAGAGAGAGAGAGAGAGAGAGAGAGAGGGAGAGAGAGAGAGAGAGAGAGAGAGAGAGAGAGAGAGAGAGAGAGAGAGAGAGAGAGAGAGAGAGAGAGAGAGAGAGAGAGAGAGAGAGAGAGAGAGAGAGAGAGAGAGAGAGAGAGAGAGAGAGAGAGAGAGAGAGAGAGAGAGAGAGAGAGAGAGAAGAGAGAGAGAGAGAGAGAGAGAGAGAGAGAGAGAGAGAGAGAGAGAGAGAGAGAGAGAGAGAGAGAGAGAGAGAGAGAGAGAGAGAGAGAGCTATACTTAAACTCTTTAACATCATCCTTAGCTCTGGCATCTTCCCCAACATCTGGAACCAAGGACTGATCACCCCAATCCACAAAAGTGGAGACAAATTTGACCCCAATAACTACCGTGGGATATGCGTCAACAGCAACCTTGGGAAAATCCTCTGCATTATCATTAACAGCAGACTAGTTCATTTCCTCAGTGAAAACAATGTACTGAGCAAATGTCAAATTGGCTTTTTACCAAATTACCGTACGACAGACCACGTATTCACCCTGCACACCCTAATTGACAAACAAACAAACCAAAACAAAGGCAAAGTCTTCTCATGCTTTGTTGATTTCAAAAAAGCTTTTGACTCAATTTGGCATGAGGGTCTGCTATACAAATTGATGGAAAGTGGGGTTGGGGGAAAAACATACGACATTATAAAATCCATGTACACAAACAACAAGTGTGCGGTTAAAATTGGCAAAAAACACACACATTTCTTTCCACAGGGCCGTGGGGTGAGACAGGGATGCAGTTTAAGCCCCACCCTCTTCAACATATATATCAACGAATTGGCGAGGGCACTAGAACAGTCTGCAGCACCCGGCCTCACCCTACTAGAATCTGAAGTCAAATGTCTTCTGTTTGCTGACGATCTGGTGCTTCTGTCACCAACCAAGGAGGGCCTACAGCAGCACCTAGATCTTCTGCACAGATTCTGTCAGACCTGGGCCCTGACAGTAAATCTCAGTAAGACAAAAATAATGGTGTTCCAAAAAAGGTCCAGTTGCCAGGACCACAAATACAAATTCCATCTAGACACCGTTGCCCTAGAGCACACAAAAAACTATACATACCTCGGCCTAAACATCAGCGCCACAGGTAACTTCCACAAAGCTGTGAACGATCTGAGAGACAAGGCAAGAAGGGCCTTCTATGCCATCAAAAGGAACATAAAATTTGACATACCAATTAGGATCTGGCAAAAAATACTTGAATCAGTTATAGAACCCATTGCCCTTTATGGTTCTGAGGTCTGGGGTCCGCTCACCAACCAAGAATTCACAAAATGGGACAAACACCAAATTGAGACTCTGCATGCAGAATTCTGCAAAAACATCCTCCGTGTACAACGTAAAACACCAAATAATGCATGCAGAGCAGAATTAGGCCAATACCCGCTAATTATCAAAATCCAGAAAAGAGCCGTTAAATTCTATAACCACTTAAAAGGAAGCGATTCCCAAACCTTCCATAACAAAGCCATCACCTACAGAGAGATGAACTTGGAGAAGAGTCCCCTAAGTAAGCTTGTCCTGGGGCTCTGTTTCACAAACACAAACAGACCACACACAGCCCCAGGACAACAACAACAACAACACAACTAGACCCAACCAAATCATGAGAAAACAAAAAGAGAATTACTTGACACATTGGAAAGAACAAACAAAAAAACAGAGCAAACTAGAATGCTATTTGGCCCTAAACAGAGAGTACACAGTGGCAGAATACTTGACCACTGTGACTGACCCAAACTTAAGGAAAGCTTTGACTATGTACAGACTCAGTGAGCATAGCCTTGCTATTGAGAAAGGCCGCCGTAGGCAGACCTGGCTCTCAAGAGAAGACAGGCTATGTGCACACTGCCCACAAAATGAGGTGGAAACTGAGCTGCACTTCCTAACCTCCTGCCAAATGTATGACCATATTAGAGACACATATTTCCCTCAGATTACAGCGATCCACAAAGAATTCGAAAACAAACCCAATTTTGATAAACTCCCTTATCTACTGGGTGAAAAACCACAGTGTGCCATCACAGCTGCAAGATTTGTGACCTGTTGCCACAAGAAAAGGGCAACCAGTGAAGAACAAACACCATTGTAAATACAACCCATATTTATGTTTATTTATTTTCCCATTTGTACTTTAACTATTTGCACATTGTTACAACACTGTATATATACATAATATGACATTTGAAATGTCTTTATTCTTTTGAAACTTCTGAGTGTAATGTTTACTGTTAATATTTATTGTTTATTTCACTTTTGTTTACTATCTACTTCACTTGCTTTGGCAATGTTAACACACGTTTCCCATGCCAATAAAGCCCTTAAATTAAAATTGAATTGAATTGAGAGAGGGAGAGAGAGAGGGAGAGAGAGAGAGAGAGAGAGAGAGAGAGAGAGAGAGAGAGAGAGAGAGAGAGAGAGAGAGAGAGAGAGAGAGAGAGAGAGAGAGAGAGAGAGAGAGAGAGAGAGAGAGAGAGAGAGAGAGAGAGAGAGAGAGGGAGAGAGAGAGAGAGAGAGAGACAGAGAGAGAGAGAGAGAGAGAGAGAGAGAGGAGAGAGAGAGGGAGAGAGAGACAGAGAGAGAGAGAGAGAGAGAGAGAGGAGAGAGAGAGAGAGAGAGAGAGAGAGGGAGAGAGGGAGGGAGAGAGAGTGAGGGAGAGAGGGAGAGAGAGAGAGAGAGAGAGAGAGAGAGAGAGAGAGAGAGAGAGAGAGAGAGAGAGAGAGAGAGAGAGAGAGAGAGAGAGAGAGAGAGAGAGAGAGAGAGACAGAGAGAGAGAGAGAGAGAGATAGAGAGAGAGGGAGAGAGAGGGAGAGAGAGTTGTGTGTGTATGTATGTATGTATGTATGTATATGTATGTTTATGTTGTATGTATGTATGCATGTATGTATGTGTATATATATATATATATATATATATATATATATATATATATATATATATATATATATATATTACTATTATTATTATTATATATATTTTTTTCAATGTACTTTACTCAAACCAGTGAATATCACTTATTATAAATGAGATCATTAACTATCAGCTCTTGGAATATCCAGGGCCTGTACTCTTCACATTTTGGTTATAAAACAACAAATCCAGAATTGATTAAAAACATCAAGGGACAGGACATCATAATCCTACTGGAAACATGGTGTCGTGGAGACATAGATACTCAGTGTCCCTCAGGCTATAGAGAAAGTTTACTACCATCAATCAAACATAAAAATGTTAAACGGGGCCGAGACTCAGGTGGAATCATCATTTGGCATAAGCAGGACTTAGCACTGAATGAAATGAAAAAAGGTACTAATCACATTTGGTTAAAACTTAACAAAGGTACAATCTATTGTGACAATGATGTATACATATGTGCAGCTTATGCTCCTCCCTCAGATTCATCATATTATGATGATCAGTTTTTTGACAATCTCCATACAGAAATCATTCAATTTCAGGCAGAGGGTAAAGTGCTTCTTTGTGGAGATTTCAATGCAAGAACAGGTTCTGAGCCTGACTACACTGATGCGGGAGGTAACCACCACATATTGGGACACCCCTCCTTGTACAGTAGCCCAATTATAAATAATAGAAACAGTCCTGACCAAATACTGAACAAAAATGGGAAGGAGTTAGTGCATCTCTGTCGAGCCTTAGGCCTGTACATGCTTAATGGTACAATCAGAGGGGACTCTTTAGGTCAGTTTACTTACTGCTCAGCTCTTGGGACAAGTGTAGTCGATTATGCCATCACTGACATTGACCCCTCCTCCATTAGTGCATTCACTGTCAGACCACAGACACCATTGTCAGATCACAGTCAGATCAACGTGTTTCTGAAGAAATTAACCGGCAATATTCATTCAAAAAACAGCCGAATAAACTCTACAACATGAACCAATCGTACAGATGGGCTCAAAACAGTGCAGAGAGATTCATTGAAACATTGAACTCAAATGAAATGATGAACTCTATAAAGTTTTTCAATTACTCACAATACCAAAACAATAAAGAAGGTGTCAATTCGGCTACTCAAAACATAAATAACATTTTCCAAAAAGCAGCATCGAAAGCAAATTTGAGAAAACCAAAGAAATGCAACATCAGAAACAAAAAACAAAATGTTTCTGAAAAATGGTTTGATAACGAATGTAAAACAATTAGAAAACACCTAAGACAAATTTCAAATGAAAAACATAAGCAGCAAAACAACCCAGATCTACGCTATGAATACTTTGAAACTCTGAAACAGTATAAACATACACTAAAACGCAAGAAATTGAATTATACCAACAAGACACTTGATGAAATTGAAAGTGCAATTGACCAAAATCAGTTCTGGGACATGTGGAACAATTTAAGCATGACAAAGCCACAAGAATTAGCCATACAAGATGAAGGAATTTGGAAAACTTATTTTGATAATCTATACAAAAACATCCCACAAAAAGAATTACAACAGAACCAATTAGAAATTCAAGAAAAATTGAACATCCTTGAATCGGTCATTAAAAACAACCAAAATCCATTAGATTACCCAATAACCCAACAAGAACTAAATGAAAAGCTAAAATCTATAAAATCAAAGAAGGCTTGTGGTCTAGATAACATCAGAAATGAAATGCTGAAAAACAGCACACCTGAGTTGCAAATGCTGTGCTTAAGTTGTTCAACATAGTTTTATCTTCTGGCTGCTTCCCTGATATCTGGAACCAGGGGCTCATCTCCCCTATCCACAAATGTGGAGACAAATCAGACCCCAATAATTACAGGGGAATTTGCGTAAACAGCAACTTGGGAAAGGTTTTCTGTAGCATTTTGAATTCAAGAATTCAAACCTTTCTTCAAGAGAAAAAATGTAATAAGTAAATGTCAAATTGGCTTTCTCCCTAACCATCGCACTACTGACCATATATACACCTTACATACACTAATTAATAAACACGTACACCAAAAAAAAGAGGGCAAAATATTTGCTTGCTTTATTGACTTTAAAAAAGCATTTGATTCTATTTGGCATGAAGGGCTATTCTACAAAATTCTCCAAAGTGGGCTTGGTGGTAAGGTGTATGACTTAATAAAATGTATGTACACAGAAAACAAGTGTGCAATAAAATCAAAACCAAAGAACAGAATTCTTTTCACAACGTCGAGGTGTGAGACAAGGCTGCAGTTTGAGTCCAAATCTTTTCAACATTTATATCAATGAGTTAGCAGACATGTTAGACCATTCTCCAGCCCCAGGACTTACACTATTTGACACAGAGGTAAAATACCTGCTATATGCTGATGACTTGGTACTTCTATCACCAACCAAAGAAGGTCTTCAACAGAACCTTAACATTCTAGAGCAATATTGCAATAATTGGGCCCTGGCAGTAAATTTAAAAAAAACTAAAATCATGATTTTCCAAAAAAAAAAACAGATGTCAGAAACACAAATATAAATTCACCCTGAACAACACCATAATTGAACACACTAAAAATTACACATACCTTGGTCTGACCATATCTGCATCGGGGAAACTTTAATATGGCAGTGAATGCACTCAAAGAAAAAGCCCGCAGAGCATTGTATGCAATAAAAATGAAATTATTCAAAATCAATATCCCAATTAGAATTTGGACCAAAATATTTGACAGTGTAATCCTACCAATAGCTCTTTACGGAAGTGAGGTTTGGGGGCCACTCAATAAACTGGACTTTAAAATATGGGACAAACATCCAATTGAAGCCCTACATGCAGAATTCTGTCGGAATATTCTTCAAGTCCAGAGAAATACACCAACTAATGCATGTAGGGCAGAATTGGGCCGCTTTCCAGTAGTAATAAAAATACAGAAAATATCATTAAAATGTTGGCTACATCTAAATTCAAGTCCAAATTCAAGTCTGCAATTTAAAGCACTTCAAACCCAAGAGCTGAGCCCAGAAACGAGCCCTCTCAGTCAGCTGGTGTTGGACCTAACCAACCAAGCTGACACCAGCACTGCTTCAAAAGAAAGAATTCTAATGAACAAAATCATGAACCAATCAAAGGACTCATATTTACAACATTGGAAAAACAAAACAAAATCCCAAAGCCGACTAAATTGCTATCTGACCCTAAACAGAGAATATGAATTGGCTGATTATCTCTACTCTGTCAGAGATACGAAGCAGAGACAGATCCTTACCAAGTACAGGCTGAGTGACCACCAATTGGCAATAGAAACCGGCAGACATAAAAAGACATGGCTACCCAAAGAGGAGCGTATATGT